>NC_045436.1:119373944-119642611 GCF_002776525.5 Piliocolobus tephrosceles
TAAAAAAGGATGAGTTTGTGTCCTTTGTAGGGACATGGATGCAGCTGCAAACCATCATTCTTAGCAAACTATCACAAGAAGAGAAAACCAAACACCGCATGTTCTCACTCATAGGTGGGAACTGAACAATGAGTTCACTTGGACTCGGGAAGGGGAACATCACACAATGGGGCCTATCATGGGGAGGGGGGAGGGGGGAGGGATTGCACTGGGGAGTTATACCTGATATAAATGATGAATTGATGGGTGCTGACGAGTTGATGGGTGCAGCACACCAACATGGCACAGGTATACATATGTAACAAACCTGCACGTTATGCACATGTACCCTAGAACTTAAAGTATAATAAAAAAAAAAAAAAAAAAGAAAAAAAAAACCCTCAATACTTGGAAACAGGCCTGGGAAACCATCGAACTGGATGAAAATAAATTAAATTAAACTAAATTAGAAGGGTAAGAAGGATGGTCTCCCTTGAAGTGTGTTGCCCTTCCCCACCCCCAAGTTAGTACAATGCTACACAGACAGGACTTCCCTGGGTCCACGGTTTCTGCAGGGGAAAAAGAGAATGGGAAATACTGGGTGTAATGGCTTGGCTAGACCTCCTAGACTCAGGTAGAAAAAAATAAAGGAAGCAGGGCTCACAGAGACCAACTTGAGGATCTTGATGACACCTCTGTTTTGCTACCAGTTGTGGTACCCTATCAGAGTTATCAGCTAACTACACAGACTACCTGCAAAGCTGAGCTGTTTACTTTCAGAGGCATGGTGGGAAGTTCAACTGGCTTGAATCCCTAAACAGCTAGTCTGCATGCCTCGCCTTGCCCAGGCAGGGAGACAAGTGCCTCTGTACATTTCAGAGAAGTGTGCAGAGAGTTTAAAGAATTTTAAGAGTGGATCAGCTTAGCCAAAAGTCTGTCCATCAACCTCCATGCATTCCAGAGAAGCATAGGGGCTAGGTTTGCTTGAATTGGGAGGCCAAGCAGCAGCTCTACTGAGTCCAGATACCCACCCAGTGACCTTGCCTTGGCAGGGAGATGCCTACCTCTGTGCCTATTGGAGAAACATGGGGCTAAATTCTCTCAATCATTAAGGTCAGATACCAGCTTGATTCAGCCAAAAGCCCACCCCATATCTCTGCCCAAGCAGAGAGCTGCCCACCTCTGCACATTTTGGAGTGTAGGAATTATTAGGCTTGCTTGAGTTGCAAAGCCAAAGAGTGGCTCACCCCTGCCACAAAGTTCACTCCACAGCTCTGCTGAAGTAAGGAATGTCTGCTTCCATGCACTTTAGCCAGTTGTAGGGGTTAGACCTGATTGACCCACAAGGCCAAAGAGAGGCTCAGTTCAGCCACAAAGCCCACCTCCATGTGCCAGCAAGGCAGGGAAGCAATAGTCTATCATGCATTTCTTTTTAAAATTTCTTTCTTTCTTTCCTTCTTTTTTTTTTTTTTTTTAATGGAGTCTTGCTCTGTCACCCAGTCTAGAGAGCAGTGGTGCAATCTCGGCTCACGGCAACCTCCGCCTCCTGGGTTCAAGTGATTCTCCTGCCTCAGTCTCCCAGGTAGCTTGTATTACAGGAGCCTGCCACCACACCTGGCTAATGTTTGTGTTTTTAGTAGAGATGGGGTTTCACTATGTTGGCCAGGCTGGTCTCGAACTCCTGACCTCAGGTGATCCGTCCACCTCGGCCTCCCAAAGTGCTGGGATTACAGGATCAATCATACATTTCTATGGAGATTAGCCTCTGGCCCCATATGTTGAAAACACTTTGCCTAACCTTGGACCCCAGCCTATATATCTCTGTCCAACTACAGGTCTTAACTAGCAAATCACCCAGCCAGGGAATACATCCCATTATCAGTTTGACCAAATGCCATCACAGTACCTAGCCATCAACTTTGCTTGATAGTAGAACCCAGCCCTTGGTCTTCTGAGAGAGTGGGGCTCGGGGGGGGGGGGGGGGGGGGGCACAGCCAGCAGCCCAATCTAACATCAGAGCAAAGACAGCAGTTCTGCCAAATAGATAATTCACAACAAACTCCCTTCCTGGCATTGTCACCAGCTGGCCCTTCAGAGTCACAGGTTAAACTAAATAGGGAAGGTCTATCCCTGCCAAGGAACACTCCTAAAAGCCAGAAGAGGTGGTTGTCTCCTCATTTGCATACACAACAATGCAAGGACACAAGAATTATGAAAATTCGGGAATTATAGTAAGTCCCCCTTCCCCAAAAAAACTAATAAAACTCAAATAATGGACCCTAGAAAAAGAGATCTATTAAATAACTGATGATGAATTAAGCCTAATCCTCTTAAAGAAGTTCAATGAACTGCAAGAATATATCATAGAAAATTAAATAAAATTTGAAAAACAATACACAAAGTGAGAAGTTTGATAAAAAAAATAAGCAATAAAAAGGCCAAATAGAAATCCTATAAATGAAGACTAAATGGAAAAATTCAACAAAAAGCTCCAATAGAAGACTCAATTAAGCAGAAGAAAGATTCAGTGAACTTCAAGATAGCATATTTGAAATTATCCAATCAAAGTAGCAAAAAGTCAAAAGAAAAAAGAATGAATAAAGTCTATGGTAATTATGGGATACCATAAGGAGACCCAAGTTTGGCATAACAGGATGGAGAATAAAGAAAAAAAAGGGCCAGGCCGGGCGCGGTGGCTCAAGCCTGTAATCCCAGCACTTTGGGAGGCCGAGACGGGCGGATCACAAGGTCAGGAGATCGAGACCATCCTGGCTAACACAGTGAAACCCCGTCTCTACTAAAAAATACAAAAAACTAGCCGGGTGAGGTGGCGGGCGCCTGTAGTCCCAGCTACTCGGGAGGCTGAGGCAGGAGAATGGCATAAACCCGGGAGGCGGAGCTTGCAGTGAGCTGAGATCCGGCCACTGCACTCCAGCCGGGGCGACAGAGCGAGACTCCGTCTCAAAAAAAAAAAAAAAAAAAAGAAAAAAAAGGGCCAGAAAGCAGATTTAAAGAAACAATGACTGAAAACTTTCTTAATCTGGGGATAGATGCCAACATCCATTTAAAAGAAGCAGAGTCACCAATTAAATTTAACCCAAAAAAGAGTTCACCAAGACACTAGTAATCAAATTGTCTAAGACAATAAAAATAATCTGATGGCAGCAAGAAATAAAAAAGACATCATATATAAAGGAGTCACAATACAACTACTAGCAGACTTACTGGCAGAAATCCTTTAAGTCAGGAGAGAGTGGAATGATACTTTCAAAGTGCTGGAGGAAAAAAACCAAAACTGCCAATTAAGAAAAATTTACCCAGAAAAGTTTTCTTCAGAAATGAAGAAGAAATAATAACTTTCTCAGACAAACAATAACTAAGGGAGTTCATCACCTCCAGGTCAGCCTAACAGAAACTGTCAAAGGGAATTCTTTAAGCTGAAACAAAAGGCCGCTAGTTAATAACATAAAACATACAAGAACACAAAACTCAATGGTATAAATAATGTAGAGCCACATTCAGAATACTGTGAGACTGTAATGGTAGTCTATAAAGCAATTATTTCACCAGTGTGTTAAAAGACAAAATTATTAATAACAACTATAGCTAAAATAAATTGTCAAGGGATACGCATTATAAAATGATATAAATTCTGACCTTAATACCCCACTTTCAACAATGGACAGATTGTCTAGATCAAATAAATAAGCACTTTTTGGACTTGAACAACATTTTAGACCAAATCAATCTAACAGGCATATACAGAACATTTCATCCAATAGCAACAGAACACAATTCTTCCCAAGCATGCATAGAGCATTCTCCAGGATAGATCATATGCCATAAAACAAGTCTTAGAAAATTTAAGAAGACTGAAATTATATCAAGTATCTTTCCCAGCCACAATGGTATGAAATTAAATGAGAAATCAATAACAGGAGGAATTTTGGAAAATTCACAAATGCATGAAAATGAAACATCATGCTATGGGACAACCAATGAAACAATCAAGAAATTAAAAAAAATCTTGAGACAATCAAAAATAAAAACACAACGTACCAAAACTTATGGGTTGTAGAAAAAGTTTTAAGAGTAACATTTATAGCAATAAATGCCTATATCAATAAAAAAGAGGATTTCAAGTAAAAAACTTAATATTACTCCTCAAGGAACTAGAAAAAGAAAAAAACTAAGCCCAAAATTAGAATAAGGAAAAATAATAAAGATCAGAGCAGAAATAAATGAACTAGAGAATCCAAAAGATCTCTATTGCAAAAGAGCAACGAAATTGAGTTGGTTTTTCAGTAAGATAAAATAGAAAAACCTTTATCTAGACTAACAGAAAAAAAAAAAGATAAGACTCATATACATAAAGTTAGAAATAAAAGATGAGACATTACAACTAATACTATAGAAATAAAAAGATCATAAGAGATTACTATGAACAAATTATGCCAAAATTGAATAACTAGTAGAAATCAATGAATTCCTAGACATACACTCTACCAAGAATAAATCATGATGAATTAGAAAATCCAAACAGATCAATAATGAGTAAGGACACTGAATGAGTAATCAAGTTCCTCATTAAAGAAAATGACAGTAACTGATGACTTCACTGCTGATTATACCAAATATTGAAAGAAGAACTAATACAATTCCTTCTCAATATCTTCCAAAAAATCGAAGAGGAGAACATACTTCTCAACTCTTTTTAGGAAGCCAGCATTAACCTGATACCAAAGTCAGGCAAGGATATTACAATAAAAGAAAATTGCAGATCAATATTTTTAGTAAACATAGATGCAAAAATCCTTAACAAAATACTAACAAACTGAATTCAACGATACATGGAAAGGATCATTCACTATGATCAAGTGGAATATATCTCTGGGATTGAAAGAGGGTTCCACATGGGCAAATCAATAAATTTGGCACAGTATCCTAACAGAATGAAGGACAAAAACCACATGATCATCTCATTTGATGTAGAAAAATGCATTTGGCAAAATGCATCATTTTATGATAAAAATTCTCATCAAATTTGGTAGAAAGAATGTACCTCAACACCATAAAGGTGATATATAAGCCCACAGCTAACATTATACTCAACAGTGAAATTTTGAAAGCTTTTCCTCTAAGATCTGGAAAAAGATAAGAGCCCATTCTACCACTTCTATCCAACATGCATGAGAAATCTGCCAGAGCAATTAGGTAAGAGAAAGAAATAAAGGGCATATAAATAGGAAGGGAAGAAATAAAACTGTCACTATTTGCCCGATGCAGTGGCTCATGCCTCTAATCCAGCACTTTGGGAGGCTGAGGCAGGCAGATCACATGTCGTCAGGAGTTTGAGACCAGGACTTCACCAACAAGGTGAAACCTCGTCTCTACTAAAAATACAATAAAGAAATAAAACTGTCACAGTGACCATATATATTGAAAAACCTAAAGAATCCTGCAAAAATCTCTTAGAATTAATAAATAAAGTTGCAGAATACAAAATTAACACAAAAATCAGTAGCATTTCTATACACTAAAAACTATCTGAAAAAGAAATCAAGAAAATAATCTTACTTATGATAACTGAAAAAATATTTAAGAATAAATTTAATCAAAGAGTTGGCAGATCTGTACACTGAAAGCTATAAAATGTGAAATAAATTGAAGAAGACACAAATAAATGAAGATCTCTCATATTAATTGATTGGAAGAATTGTTAAAATTTCCATACTATGCAAAAAGATCAACACATATAATACAATCACTATCAAAATACCAATGTCATGTTTCATAGAAATAGAATAATCTTAAAATTCATGTGGAACTCCAAAAAACTCTGAATAATCAAGGCAATTATGAGCAATAAGAACAACGTTAGAGGTGTCATGCTATCTGATTTCAAACTTTACTACAAAGTGATAGTAATGAAAACAGCATTACTGGTGTAAAAATAGACACAGCAACTTACAGAATAGAATGCAGAACCCAGAAATGGACCCATGCATGTACATTGAATTTGTTTTCAACAAAGATGCCAAAAATACACAATGGGAAAATGACAGTCTCTTCAATAAATTGTGTTGGGAAAAGTGGATATCCACATGTAGAAGAATGAAATTTGACTCTTATTTCACACCATAGTAAAAATCAACTCAAAATGAATTATACTTAAATGTAAGCTCTGAAACTGTAAAACAAACAGAAGAAAATATACGGAAAGAACTACATGACATTGATCTGGACTATGATTTTTTTGGTTTTGACCCCCAAAGCACAAGCAACAAAAGTGAAAATAGGCAAATAGGATTACATCAAACTAAGGAGCTTCTGTACAGCAAATAAAACAATTAACAGAAAAAAGAGGGTACCTACAACTAGGAGAAAATATTTCCAAGCTATATATATGATTAGGGGTTAATATCTGAAATATAAAAAGAACTCAAACAATCTTATTAAAAAATGGGGCCAGACGTGGTGGCTCACGCCGCTAATCCAGCACTTTGGGAGGCTGAGGCGGGCAGATCACATGTGGTCAGGAGTTCGAGACCAGGACTACACCAACAAGGTGAAACCCCATCTCTACTAAAAATACAAAAACTAACCAGGTGTAGTGGTGCGTGCCTGTAATCCCAGATACTTGAGAGGCTGAGGCATGTGAATTGCTTGAACCTGGGAGGCAGAAGCTGCAGTGAGCCAGATCACACCACTGCACTCCAGCCTGGGCAACAGAGCGAGACTCTGTCTCAAAAAAAAAAAAAAAAAAAAAAAAAAAAAAAAGCAAGGGACCTAAATAGATATTTCTCAAAAGAAGGCATGCAAATGGTCAAGGGCTATATGAAAAAAATGATTAACATTTCTAATCATTAGGGAAATCCAAATTAACATCACAAGGAGCTATCACCTCACATATGTCAGAATGGTTATTATAAGAAAAGACAAAAAAGTTGCCGAGGATGTGGAAAAAAAGGAACACTGTGGTGGAAATAAAAATTAGTACAGTTATTTTGGAAAACTGTATGGACCATCCTCCTATGGAATTAATATATGATCCAGTAATTAATTCAATTTCTGGAATTCCAAATCAAAAAGATTTAAAATCATGTATGTTGAAGAGAAGTTTGTACTCTCGCATTTATTGCAGCACTATTTACAACAGTCAAGCTATGGAATCAACTTACGGGTCCATCAACAGATAAATGGATAAAAATGTTGTAAATATACACAATGAAATACCATTCAGTCTTAACAAAGAAAGAAATTTTGTAATTTGTGACAATGACTGACTTGGAGAATATTAAAGCTAAGTGAAATAAGCCAATCACAGAGAGACAAATACTGTATGTTCTCACTAATGGAAAGAATCTAAAACAAACTCATAGAAGCAGAGAGTGGACTGGTGGTTACAGAGGCTGGATGGTGGAAAAGATGATGGTCAAAGGGCATGAGCCTTAAAGAGGAGAAATGTTTTTCTTTGTGATGCATTGCACAGCATGGTGAATATAGTTAATAATAGTGTATTGTATGTCTTGAAATGGCTAAGAGATTAAATTTCAAATGTTTCACCACAAAAAGATTGGTATTTGAAGTTATAAATATGTTCATTAGGTTGATGTAATTATTCCACATTATATTCATAAATCATAAAAACACTTTGCACTCCATATGTGTATAAAATTATAGTCAATTTATAATAATTTTTAAAAAATGGAAATAATAGGGCAAAAATGTGATAGAGAAAGGACTGGGGCGTTACTTTAAATGCTTAGAGCATTTACTAAGAAACTTCAAGGAAATACAGAATTGTGGTTTGAAGAAATCAAATTAATTGGTTTGGTAAAATATTATGATTAAGTCTCTGAACACCTGTTCTTTCCTTAAAGATTTCAGAGTGAAAAATTATTGTCCTTGTTCTGTGAATTAGCAAAAGTAACCAATAGTAAGGCAAGCAAGTTATATAAACCTTAAAGCATTACAGGTAAGTCCAGTTTAGAAATTATATAAAAGAGAAGTATTTGGTGTTGAATTCAGAACATTGGATATAAAAACATTTGACAAGACTAAATTTCTTCTGCTTTTTCTGGAGCACTGATTGCTGTGTAAAGACTTGTATAGGGAAATTATAGTGATGTCAGAGGAGGAAAGTATCCTTGGAATGAAGGTTGGTTGGTTAAATAGAAATAACAGACATTTAAATACATTTAAAGACATGTAAGATCTATTTTTTTAATCTATAAAAATAAAAATATATAGTTTTTTAAACTATAAAAATCTAATGACAATTATAGACTGTAATTCTAAAAATAGTGGATACTATGCCTTTTGATCAAAGAGAAATACAAAATCCTAGTGATTAATTTATAATTAATAAGGAGGAACAGAAGAGAGTGTTGTTGTTGTTTTGAATTCTGCAAGAGATACAAAAGGGAAAGGGAAAGGAGCATAAAATCTGAGACCCAGGCTTACTCCGAAAAGTACATCAAAATCTAATAAGTCATGTTTCAGACTTATTAGATTGTCATAAGTCATGTTTCAGATGAGTAAAAATGTGAAATATAATAAGTGTTTACTTCAGATGTCAATAGAAGAGACCATCCTTCTTGTCGCTGCTTTTATGACTTAAGTGAGATTATATATTACAGCTTTTGGTCATGAAGATGTTAGAATAGAACCAGAGAATGATTCAAAAACAAGTTTTAGAGATGGGTAAGCTTACCCTGACTTTACACCTTTGAGACTTCTACTTCTCAAGGTCCATGTTAACCTGACACCTCCATTTGGGACGATCTTCAAATGGAGGTGCTGGGTTAACATCAAATGGAGGTACTGGGTTAACATGGACATTACAAAGTGGAAGTCTCAGAATTCTGTTTGCAAGTTTAGTTCTATTCCTCTGTATCCATTTGGAGATTTCCTTATACCTTACCCTCCTCAACACACAGTCATTCTTTCATCTACGTTTCTTTTTCTTTTTCCCCTCTCTTCCATATCTCCCTTTGCTTTGACCTTTCTCCTCAAATTCCGGGTGATTTTAAATAGACTTATTTCCATGGATGTTGGAAGCAAAAGGTAATTGTTCCTGTTTCTTATCATCCCATGTGTCTCTATGCTGTTTTAAAAAATACAGTGTAATAATCTCACTTTGAACCTTATCTCAGTGTTATGTAGCTCTTAATTTTAAGTAGTTCTTCCAGTTTTCAAGTGTATGAAATCTTACCTGGAAACCAATGGCAAAGGCCATGGTGAGTCCACTCAGGATTAAGGCCTTCATCCTGTCCTTTTACCCCCTGTAAAAAAAGAAACAGGAAGAAAAAACATTACCTGCTTGAAAATGAGAGAATGACTTTAACCAAACTACTAAGTGATACCAAATACAAATTTCAGTATTTTAAGAATAAAGAAAAAATGTTTTTCTGAAATTAAACTTAAAATGTGGATATGAAATTAAAACATACAGATACTTTTTAAAAAATATCATCATTCTTTGCAACTACTAAAAAATTAGGTTTTCCCATTCAGTTTGCTAATGAGATTAATATTTTTATTTAAATTCTCACCTGAAGAAAGCATTTCATCTTTGGTCAGGAATTGTACATAACTAAGGAGTTCTTCACCCACCTAGCACCCACTCAGTGCTACACACATCCCACTTGCTATCCCCTCCCAACTCCCATCATTTAGGATAATCCCAGTGGTTGTGGGATAAAGAGAGTTCTAGGAAGGTACATGGTGTGCTATTAAATTCAGGGGTCAGCTTTATAGAACTCAACTCCTATATGTATGATGCATAACAAGGTGTACTATATATTATTATGTTCCAAGAACAGGTTTCATGAAATTCTAAGATTCTATGATGTCATTTGTGTTTTCCTTTCTTCTTCCATCTAGTTTATAAATTTTAGTCTATGGGATGCTGTACATGTTCTTCTGAAAACATTTTATAAAACTTTATTTATTTATTTATTTATTTATTTATTTATTTATTTATTTATTTATTTTGGGAGATGGAGTTTTGCTCTGTCACCCAGGCTGCAGTGCAGTGGCATGATCTCGGATCACTGCAACCTCTGCCTCCCGGATTCAAGTGATTCTCATGCCTCAGCCTCCTCAATAGCTGGGATTACAGGCACCCGCCACCACACCTGGCTAATTTTTGTAGTTTTAGTAGAGATAGGGTTTCGCCACGTTGGCCAGGCTCTTCTCCAATTCCTGACCTCAAGTGATCAGCTCGCCTTGGCCTCCCAAAGTGCTGGGATTACAGGTGTGAGCCACCATGTCTGACTCATACTTTTCTTATTGATGAGTCATCATTGTTAGATGACTTACAAATGACAATAAATATATTGAATAATCAAACCTATTTCTGACCTGTGCTAGTCTAATTCTGAGGAACCCAATGTTGATTTCCTAATATGACGGTAGTATTGGTGGAAAATGGACACTGTTTCCATGGTGCCGGATTATTAAGACAAGTATACAGAACAAAGGGCTTCTGGTACCAGAATTTTGTGAAACAAAAAGGGAAAGTAAAGGCGGCCTGTAGTTAACTTAGGGATGACCTTAGGGAAACTCAATATAAATAAGTTTCACAAAATCTCTAATCGCATGTAGCTTGTGACAGTGATGGTAGGGTCATCAGTTTCAGTGGCCTTGGTGCCAACAGATCCATTTTAGAACCGTAATCAGAAAATTTTGAAATCACTTGGTGTTTTTCTCTGAGTCTGAACTGAATCAGTTTACATCATGATATTTCCCCACAAAATAGAATGTCTTCCTGTGTTCCCCCTTTCAGTAGATGGTATATTATTTACCTAGTAGTATAATTTGGAATCCTGAGTCAGTCTTGACTTTTCTTCTTATCCTCCCATGTCCATCAGTCACTAGAGCCTCTCTGCATTTTACTTCCTAGATAGTGTTTTGAATCAGTTCACCTCTGATCATCTTCATTAGCAGCATCCTATCCAAGTTAACATATCTCATCTTTTACTTGGAAAGAGTAATAATTAAATCTGATAATTAAGAAACTTCGTAAATTAACACTATGGCTTCTATGTTTATTACTCATCTTAAGAAAACAATGGTTCAATTTCTTATTTGCAGTTATAGAGTGACATATATATTGTGAAATGTCTCAGAATTTTTGGAAATTGATCAAGTACATTTTATAGTTTTCCTCAATATTCTGAAGTTTAATAGAATTGAAGAATAAACCAATATTTGCAATAACTTAATAAGAGGATATCAATAATCTTTTCTCCATCAGGTTAAACACATTTAAGCACTTAAGCTCAATGTTTCTATGTTAGGAGAATTTGTGAAATGTGTCTACCCAACTGCATCCCCATTCCAACTCCTCACAACCCAGTGGACTTAGAATCTCCCAAATTTTGGAGAGCGTGCATTACATTATCTACTAATCCACTTTCTGAATACTTTTTCAATTGCTGTGACCATGCATATGAGAAATGCAGGTAATTTCCATTTGGCATAATAGTTTTCCTAATTCCATAGTGATTTATTTATTATTTTCACATATTCATCTATGTTATACTACACAGCAGAACAATGGTTCATGTGCTGGTTCTGAATAACTATAGCTGTGAGAAATCACCAGTGTACTTAAGAACAAAAAAAGCAAAAACTTTTGTAAGGCATTCCTAGAATAGTAAAAAGGAGCACTGAACTTGGGATCAGAATGCCCAGGTTTGACTCTCAGCTCTGTTGTTTTATTACCATGTGAGCTTGGTTAACTTACATATAAATGCTGTGTTTCTCACCTATAAAAAGAGACTAGTTCATGTACTATTTACTGGAATAAGTTGATGTCAAATTGAATTAGAATACTCACAGAAATGCTTTGCAAACTCTATAGCACTACATAAAAATATTAAGCTTTAACTTACTTGCGCATTGAATTTTCCCAATAATTTTTTGTTTATAGGTATATTTAATGTAATTTTAAAACTCATAATTCCTGAATTTGGAATGACAACTTTTATTTATTCATTCAATAGATATTTATTGAGTATCCATTTTTTTAGCAGGCATTGTGGATTCAATAGGAAACAAGACAGGCCCAGTTCCTGCCATGAGAGTATAATAATTTATTGGGAAGAGGTATAACTAACAAAAAAGAGTGACTGTGATCAATTGATCTCTGATTAACAGAACAAGTATGCTTCCACTCAGCCATTTCTTTTGGACAAACTTTCTTCATTCACCTTTTTTCCCCAAGAACTTCACAAAGATCAGAAGTCAGAGCTTGGCTGCACTTATATCACTGGGTGCCTGTGTGATAATCAATATCATAATAAGTGTTGTGCAACAACAATATGCAGTGTTGTTTTTTCTGAGAATTGAGATAATCACTTTAAAGTTAACAAAATTATGTATACTTATACTATTACACTGTTATGACTTATAATAAAATTTGCCTCCTTTCTCTTTTACACTAAACACATACTCTTCTTTATGAAGTCAATATTATCCTAGGAGTTCCAACTTACGTTTTTATTTTGATTGAATATTGGAATGTAGTAGAAAGAATGTCAGAAGCTAAGGACTTTTGTGTGCATATTCCCCACATTTGAGTTTAAATTTAACAATTGTGTAAGAAAGGTCCTTATATGGACTTTTAATCATATAACATTATAAGCTAAATGTTTATATAAAAATTATTCATGTCTTCTCCAATGTGAACTCAAGTATATTTAGGAAGTTTTAGGAAAGTAGACCAAACTTCTTGTTATCAAAAATAAAATGCATTGTTTATTAACATGCTATTTATATGGAGAAAAGAGATTATTAACTATTTCATATTTAAACACCAATCAAGTTTAAATAAAATGTTGAATACCTGGAAGCATTCTTATCAAATTATTGCATATTTTAACATGACCCTAGATGTATTTCTGTTAGGTTGATTTTTAAAAAGTAGGATAATTTCTGACATGTGATTTATATCCAATAATGAGAGAAGGGAGTTTGAGTTCAGCTTACTCATCTGTCTTAAGATGTCAAGTTTAGGAAAACAGGGCAGTGTAACATGATTTGATAGTAGAAAATTTGAAAGGAAAACAAATGTGTATATATATACACATACACAAAGCATTCTTTGTGTAACTGAGTAGTACTTTGTAGTAACTTTGAGCTTCCTGAGGTCTTAACAAATATTAAAGGCATACCCTTGGCTTTACAGCTAGGTCATTTGTTCCTGACAGTGCCTTTAATTTGAACTTTGGAAGCCATTTCATAAATTCAGCATATCTTGCTGTCAAGAGAGGCTGATAATTTTCAAAACAATTAAATCCAACTCCTTTTAAGAGTTTGTCCCTCAGTTTATAATTTACTTCTGTCTTTTTGCATTTTATTATCAGCAGCAAGAAGAAGCCAGACATACTTTTAATGCTTTGGAAATCTTATCTAGATCTTGCAATCCACTAGGTACATTTTCAACTTTCCCAGTAGCTTCAGGAAACAAAGATACCTCTCCAGTTTCCAATAACATGTACCTCACTTCCTTCTGACCTATCACCAGCAGCGGCCTTAAAGTCCATACATTTCAACTGAAAGTCTGCTCGAGGCAATTTAGGATTTCTCTAACATGCTTCTTAACATACTTCCAGCCTTTATTCACTACCTGGTTTCACAGCCACTTCCACATTTTTGAGCATTTTTGTATTTCTAAGTACCAAATTTTGTATTATTTATCTATTGCTGCATGACAGTAGATGCTTGATGGCCACATCTGCAAAATATTGTAGTGGAGGTCCTAGCTAGAGCAGTAAGGAATTAAGAAAAAAAGAGTGAACAAAACTAAAATTCTCATAATTTGCAGACAGTAGGTTTTGTGTCTGTAAAAGATTTAGACAAATGTACAAGAAAATTATCAGCACTACTAAGCATCACTATATTACATGGTCAACGTATGAAATCAGTGATATTTCTATATATCAGCAATGAAAATATAAAATTTTACAATAATTAACATTTCTAATATAAACATCAAATGCCCACTAAATCTAATGAAATATGTTAAAGCTCTACACTGAAAAATATGAAACTTTACTGTATTAGTTTTCTGTTCTGCCATAACAAATGACCACAAACAGAAATTTATCACATTATAGTTCTTAAAGTCACAAGTCTAGTGTGAGGTTTTTTTTTATTATTATTATTATACTTTAAGTTCTAGGGTACATGTGCACAACGTGCAGGTTTGTTACATATGTATACATGTGCCATGTTGGTGTGCTGCACCCAACAACTCGTCATTTACATTAGGTATATCTCCTAATGCTATTAACAGACTAAAACAAAGGTCTCAGCGGACCGCATTCCTTTCTAAAGGCCCTGGAGGAGAATGTTTCTTGCTCATTCAAGTTGTTGACAGAACAGTTCCTTGTGGTTGTTCAAGTAAGAGGTTCATTATGTTTTGTTTTAGCTGTAAACTGGGGAATTTTAGTTTTTGGAGGCTGTGCATTTCTTGACTTATCCCTTTCCTCCACCATCAAAGCTGGATGGTCCTTCTCATGTCACATCTCTCTGACTCACTCTTCTGCCTTTCTTTTCCAGTTTTAGGGACTAATGTGATTAGGAGTCACCTGGGTAGTCTATGATAATCCCTCTATTTTAAGGTTCTAAACTTCAATCACATTTGCAAAGTTCCTTTTACCATGAAGGATAAAATATTCACAGGTTGCAAGAATCAGGGCATAAATATCTTCTGGGGATGGGTACTCTTCTGTCTATCACAATGATTAAGCAGATTTAAAATGACCTAATAAAGCGTAGAGATCTACCATATTCATAAATTGGAAGACAATATTTTAAAAATGTGAATTCTTCCCAAATTGAACTGCAGACCATTTTGTAACTGGTAGGTCAAGTCTTAAGTTTACATAAAAATGCAGAGGCAATAGCTCAAAAATTTATACTACCAGTTGACAAACTTTTTGTTCATATATGGTAATTAGGTCAGTATGCTATTCGTGCAAGAATAGTCAATTAGATCAGTGGAATAGAGAAACGTACACGTACTTTTCTGATTTATGACAAAGGAGGAAGAAACAGAAACAAGTTGCCCTTTCAATAAATTAATCATGATTATTTACATATCTCTGTGGAAAAAACAAAAGGAATCTTGACCCCATCTCACATGATTTACGAAAAATTTAATTTGAATATATTATATATCTAATACAAATCTAATAGTAAATAAGGTGCAATTGACATCTATAGGGATGTGTCATCAAATGATGGCTTTATCCCCTTGAGTCATCAATTTGGAGGCCTGGGTGTTGATATTATCCTTAGTGGTAGAGTTGGAAGCTAAAGATTCCGAGGATGAGGTTGTAGCACATGACAGACCTGTGGCGACAGCAGAAGTGGGAGTTGTCACACCCAAGGATGTGGACATGATACATTCACTGGTGGTGGCATCAATCCCTAGGGTTGTGGCACTTATTGCAGTTGTGTCTCCAACAGGTGTGGAGACTATGGCAGCAGCAGTCGTGGCAGCAATGGGAAGGAATCTGGAACCTGTGTTTGCTGAAGCTGTAGAGGTGGCTTGAGTGGTGGAACCATCTATGGCTGGGAGGGTGGCATCATTCTCTGTGTTTGTTTCAGTTTCTATGTCCTCTGTGGTAAAATCAGAGGCAATGGTGAAAGAAGAGGCTAAAAAGGTATTGGATCCAGCCCTTGGGTTTTTGGAGTTTGTGGCGCTGGGAGAGGCAGACCCTTGGAGTGTGGATTCCACTGAAGCAGCCTCTGAGGCTGTACAGATAGATGCTGGGGCAGTTGCAGTGGAAGTAGGCACTGTGGATGTAGCACCCGTTGCTGAGTTAGTAATCAATGTCATTAGGGTTGTGGTAGCAGTGATTGAGAATAGAGTTTCAGATGTGCTGGTGGTTGCATCTGTTCCCTGAATTGCAGTGGCAGTTGAACTAGTTTTAGCTAATGACACAGAGGTTTTGCTTTTGGATATAGTACAAGCGATTATGGCTAAATTAGTAGTAGCTCCAAGGACAGTGGGGATTACACTGGTTGGGGCACCAGTTGCAATGTCTTCAATGCCTGATGACCTTGTCATAAATTTTGGTTTATGATAGTGTGTTTTGCAGGGTCATGCATGTTTACGAGATATAAATTTGCCAAGCTGGAGTGGATGAGTTTGGTGCAAAAGATGCTAGTGTTTTACTTAGGGCCTGACTTATCAACGTTGAACAGATTTTTTTCTTTAATTACTCACTTATCAATTGAAGATAATTAGATGTCTTCTTTGTTACAATGAAGGAGGATACAGATTTGACAGGTACAGACTTTGATTTTGGGAACTCAAAGGTGAGATGGAGCTCTTTGTGTACATTTACTGAGTGGTGATACAAAAGCATATGAACCCGTGTAACTTCCTATTGAGGTGGGTGGATGGAAATCTTTTGTAATGTCCAGGCAGTGGAGTCGTGGACTGGTCAACTGCTGATTTTCTTCCCTGTTGTCTGGTGTTATGATTGCTGACTTTCTCTGCACTCTAGGAAATGATATTACTGAGTGAAACTCTTGATTAATTATCATGTGATATTTTCATTACTGCTCTGTAAAGTGGCCTTATTTTTAAATTAATTTTATTTTTTATTTTAAGTTCTGTGGTACATGTGCAGAATGTGCAGGTTTGTTACATAGGTAAATGCGTGCCATTGTGGTTTGCTGCACTCATCACCTAGGTATTAACATGAGATATTTCAATGCAAGCGTGCAACACATAACAATCGCATAATGAAAAATGGGATATCCATCTCCTCAAGCAAACATTTCAATTACACTCATTTAGTTATTTTAAAATGTACAATTAAATTATTATTGATTATAGTTACCCTAATGGGTTATCAAATATTAGGTCTTATTTATTCTTTTTTTTTTTTGTAACCAATAACCATCCCTATCTCCCTTCCACCCTGCCACTACCATTCCCAGCCTCTGGTAACCATCCTTCTACTCTCTACATCCATGAGTTCAATTGTTTTGATTTTCAGATCCACAAATAAGTGAAAATGTGATGTTTGTCTTTCTGTACTTGGCTTCACTTAACATAATGGTCTCCAGTTCCATCCATGCTGTTGCAAATGATAGGATCTCATTCTTTTTTATGGCTAAATGGTACTTGATATGGTTTGGCTGTGTCCCCACCCAAAATCTCATCTTGAATTATAATTCCCATAATCCTCATGTGTCAAAGGCGGGACCAGGTGGAGGTAATTGGATCACGGGGATGGTTTCCCCCATGCTATTCTAGTGATGGTGAATAAGTCTCATGAAATCTGATGGTTTTATAAGCGACTGGCATTTCCCTAGCTTGCACTCTGTCCTGCCATCCAGTGAAGAAGGTGCCTGCTTCTCCTTTGCCTTCTGCCATGATTGTAAGTTTCCTGAGGCCTCCTGGCAATGTGGAACTCTGAGCCAATTAAACCTCTTTCCTTTATAAAGTACTCAGTCTCAGTTATTTCTTCATAGCAGTGTGAGAACGGACTAATACAGTACTCCACTGTGTATAAGTACCACATTTTCCTTATCCATTTTTACGTTGATGGATTCTTAGGTTGCTTCTAAATCTTGGCCATTGTGAAGAGTGCTGCAACAAACATGGGAATGCAGATATATTTTCGATATACTGATTTCTTTTTTAGGGGATATATACCCAGCAGTGGTATTGCTGGATCATATGACAGCTCAATTTTTATATTTTGAGGACCCTCCAATCTGTTCTCTATAGTGGTTATACTAATTTACATTCCATATAACAATGTATGATGATTTTCTTTTCACCACATCCTCTCTAGCATTTTTTATTCCCTGCCTTTTGGATAAAAGCCATTTTAACTGGTGTGAGTTGATATCTCACTGTAGTTTTGATTTGCATTTCTTTGATGATCCATAATGTTAATCCCCTTTTCATATACCTGTTTGCCATTTATATCTCCTTTTGAGAAATGTCTATTAAAATCTTTTGCACATTCTTTAATCGAATGATTAGATTTTTTCCTATAGAGTTGTTTGAGCTCCTTAATATTCTGATTATTAATCTGTTGTCAGATGGATAACTTGCAGATATTTTCTCCCATTCTATGGGTTGTCTCTTCACTTTATTGGTTGTTTCCATTGCTGTGTAGAGGAGAGGTTTTTTAACTTAATGTGATCCTATTTGCCCAGTTTTGCTTTGGTTGCCTGTGCTTGTGGTGTATTGCTCAAGAAATTATTGCCGAGACCAATGTCCTGGAGATTTTCCCCAATGTTTTCTTGTAGTACTTTTGTGGTTTGAGGTCTTAGATTTAAGTTTTTAATTCATTTTGATTTGATTTTTGTATATGGTGAGAAATAGGGGTCTACTCTCTTTTCTTTTCTTTCTTTATTTTTAAATTTTTTTCTGAGATGCAGTATAGCTCTGTCACCAGGCTGAAGTACAGCGGTGCAATCTTTGTTCACTGCAAACTCCACCTCCCAGGTTTAAGTGATTCTCCTGCCTCAGCCTCCTGAGTAGCTGGGACTACAGGTGCACACCACCACGCCCAGCTAATTTTTTTTTTTTTTTTTTTTTTCGTAGAGACAGGGTTTCACCATGTTTGCCAGATGGTCTGTATCTCTTGACCTAGTGATCCACTCTCCCTGGCCTCCCAAAGTGCTGGGATTACAGGCATGAGCCACCACACCCAGCCAGGGGTCTACTTTCTTTCTTCTGCATATGAATATCCAGTTTTCCCAGCACCATTTATTGAAGAGACTGTCTTTTCCACGGTATGAATTCTTGGCACCTTTGTCAAAAATGAGCTCACTCTAGGTGTGTGGATTTGTTTCTGCATTCTTTATTCTATTTCATTCATCTATGGGACTGGTTTTATGCCAGTATCATGCTGTTTTGGTTACTATAACTCTGTACTATAACTTGAAGTCAAGTAATGTGATTTCTCCAGTTTTGTTCTTTTTGCTTAGGATAGCTTTGGCCATTCTACATTTTTTTGTGGTTACATATAAATTTTAGGTTTCTTTTTTTCTATTTCTGTGAATAATATCATTGGTATTTTGATAGGGATTGCATTGAATCTGTAGATTGTTTTGGGTAGTATGGGCATTTTCATAACATAGATTCTTCTAATCCATGAACACGAAATATCTTTATGTTTTTTGGTGTCCTCCTCAAGTTCTTTCAATAGTGTTCTATAGTTTTCATTATAAAGATCATTTACTTCTTTGGTTAATTTCTAGGTATTTAACGTTATGTGTGGTTATTGTAAATAGGATTAGGTTTAAATTTCTTTTTCCCACTTTTTCAATGTTGGCATATAGAGATGCTACTGATTTTGTATGTTGATTTTGTATCATGCAAATTTAAGAATTTTTTTTTTAATCAGTTCTAATAGTATTTTGGTAAAGTCTTTAGGTTTTCCCAATTATAAGATGATATCATCTGCAAACAAAGATAGTTTGACTTCTTCCATTCCAATTTGGATGCCCTTTATATCCTTCTTCTGTCTGATTGTTCTAGCTAGGACTACCAGTACTATCTTGAATAATACTGGTGAAAGTGGGCATCCTCGTTCTGTTCCAGATATTAGAAGAAAGGCTTTCAGTTTATCCCCATTCAGTATGATACTAGTTATGGGTCTGTGATATATGGCTTTTATTATGTTGACATATGTTACTTCTATTTCCAGGTTTTTGATGGATTTTATCATGAAGAAATGTTAAATTTTATCAAATGCTTTTCAGCATCAATTGAAATGATCATATGATCTTTATCTTTCATTCTCTTGATATCACACTGATTTGTTGCTATTAAGAGACTTTGGTGCATTCTTCAGTATGTCAGTTGCATTTTTCAACCCTAGAATTTTTGCTAGAATCTTTTTAATTATTTCAATTTTTAAAAAATTTGATAGAATTCTGAATACCTTCTCTGTGTTATCTTGAATTCCTTTGAGTTTCCTCAAAATGCCTATTTGGAATTATCCCTCTGAAATATCACATATCCCTTTCACCAGGATTTGTCCCGGGTGCTTTATTTAGTTCATTTGATGAGGTCATGTTTTCCTGAATGGTCTTGACATTTGTAGATGTGTATCTGTTTCTGGCCATTGAAGATTTAGGTATTTATTGTAATCTTTGCAATCTGGGCTTGTTTGTATCTGTCTTTCTTAGGAAAGCTTTCCAGGTTTTTGAAGGGACTTGGGCCCCACATCCAATCATGTTGTCGTTTTTGCAGATTCGTAGAGGTATTACCACCTTGGTAGTCTTGCATAAGATCCAGAAGAATTCTCTGGGTTACCAGGCAGAGACTCTTGTTCTTTTCTCTTACTTTGTCTCAAAGAGACAGAGTCTCTCTCTTTGCTTGGAGTCATCTGGAACTGGGGTGTGTTGGTGCAAGCTCCCCTGGGGCCACCACTGACCAAAGTTACTACTGGGACTTTGCTGGATCAGACCTGAAGCCAGCATAGCACTTGTTCTTGCTGAAGATCCACTGTAACTGCTACTTCATTACCACCTATGTTCACTCAAGGCCCTTATTCACATAACGTGACCTTATTGCTGTGGATATTTTCATCTTGGGAGTGATAAGACTTAGTAAATTAATCAGAAATAAAACACAAATAATCATTAAAGAAATGATACTGTCTTGTGGAAATAAGCTGATGGTTTATAAAAAGAATGTGGGTCAATCTTATAGAATTTGCTAAAAAATTCTGGGCAATATTAAAATCTAATTTAGAGAAGTCAATTTTAATTGGTGACATTTTACCACTGTGACTATGGAATTTTGTAATTAATTTTTGGCTTTGCATTGTGAATTGAATATAAGATATTTATATATGATAGAGTAAAGAAAGTAGTAAAAAGGTTTTTACAATAAGGTACCTAAGTCTACGAAACTCAGAGATAATGTTGTGACTAAACTCTAATGTAATCAGAAGTAATTTGTTTAGAAGTCAATTCAAGATACTCAATTTTAGCAAACTATAGAAAATATGTCTTATGATTTTATTGTGAGTCGAAGTCTCATGTAAGCCCTAGAATGTGGTAATAATTCTCTATGAAGTGCAAGAAGAATATAATGAAACTTGAAAAAACTGAGGGTGTCTAAATGAATTTGTGCAGATTATCGAAAAGCAATTGAAACTACAGAACATTATGAAAATGATGCTATTTTACAAAAAATTATGTGATGCTTCTAAATCATGTATAATTAAGCTGGAAAAGCATAAGAAAATTATTTAATGAGTCTTTCAAGAGATATTTAGGAAACCCTCAATATAGTGTCTAAACTTAAGGGATCCAGTCTTAGCAAATCTAGTAATAATCTGGTTATATAATATGTATTTCTGAACAGTCCAGTCTGTGAATCAACTGTATATTTGATGTTTGAGTAGAAAACCTGCTTATTGCTCTTGCTTTTTAAGACAGAATCATAGGCTCAATTAGCTGAAAGGAAACCAGTTTGAGATGTGAATCCCTCCTTATGTAGACTTCAGAGGACACCACCCACACATGCATTTGAGATGGGAGGATGTGGGGATGGAAAGGCAGCACAGGCTTTGTTAATAGCATCCACAAGTTTAATTCCAGTCCTCCCAACGTGCTTAGAAAATATCTCAAATCTTCTCAATAATTTTGGTCCTGATTTTCCTTTGAGCTCTCTTTTTGTCCTTGATTTTTGCTTTCAATCCTTTTTATTTTTATCTTCTAATCTGAGGAGATTATAAATAGACATATTCTTGTGATTAAGAAAGATTTTTCTTTACTTCCACCTGGTTCTGTCCAGTTTGTAAAACCCCAGTGCCATATTCTCACTCTGAAGTCTATATTTATGTTTGTATTTCTCAATATTGGGGAGTTCTAGGCTTCCACTGAATGAAGTCTTCAGTGGGAAACAAGTGACAATGGCCAGGATGAACCCAATCAATGTTAAAACCTTTATCTTGTCATGTTAACTCTTGCAAGTTTCTAAACAATAGAATTTTACACTAGTGTTTTGATAGCAACTTGGAATTACTTTTTCAAGGAACTCTTCATTGTCTCTTATTATTTATTCTCATAGCACTTATAATGATTTTTAAAAAAAGTAATTACCAAATTCATAGTTGTGTTTATGTAATTATATGTGTAATAGCTGATTTCTATGCCAGATTTTATATTCTATGAGGGCAGTGGTGGTGTTTTTTATTTATTTGATTATACATGTATCTCATATATTTTAAGCATAGCACATAGAAAGTCATATGGAAGGATTTATTAAATGACTTTAGCTATGTATATCACTGCAGGAATGATACATAAACCAATTTTTTTATTCAACTTTTATTCCGCATGATGAATAATTAAATTTATCATGGATGATCTTTTAAATTTACCAATCTCTCCTTTTTCCATAGCTTTTCATTAGCATTTAAACATGTTAAAAACCTTCTCGGTCTACCACAAGCTTGTAAGCATGATCAATCTGCAGCCTGTGAGCTGCATGTGGCCCAGCATAACTTTGAATTTGTAAACTTTCTTAAAACATTATGAGACTTTTTTGTGATAAAAAGAAACAACTCATCAGCTATCATTAGTGTTAGTGTATTTTATGTGTGGCCCAAGACAATTTTTCTTCCAATATGGCCCAAGGAAGGCAAAAGATTGGACATCCCTGGTCTACAACATAGATTCTACCTCCATTTACTCTCTTGTAACTCCTTAACTTCATAGTCAATCTGCTTAGAAGGTATTAGAAAATAATCTAAATTTTATACCTCTTCCCCCTTAACCCACTGCAATCCAGCATCTCACCTCACCACTTCCCTGAAATCTATCAAGCTTGTTAGCACCGTCTTTGTTGCCAACACTAATGGATATATTTTTAGTTTATATTTTACTTACTCATTCTGCAGTGCTTGATTTTTATTACACAACTTCTCTTAACCCTTGTCCTCTGCTAAATTACCTCTCCCTGGCTTTTCTTCTAGTTCTTAGCCACCTTCTTTGCTCTATCCCTTATAGGTTGGGCTTAGATAGGATTTCACCTCATTTCTTCTACAATCTCCTTCTGTAGAATTCCTGCACATAGCCATACATCTCCTTCATACCAGCACCTTCTACACCTTCTATACCTGATGACTTTTTCTTTTTTTATTATTATACTTTAAGTTCTAGGGTACATGTGCACAACGTGCAGGTTTGTTACATATGTATACATGTGCCATGTTGGTGTGCTGCACCCATTCACTCGTCATTTACATTGGGTACATCTCCTAATGCTATCCCTCCTCCCTCCTCCCACCCCACAACAGGTGTTCCCCACCCTGTGTTCAAGTGTTCTCATTGTTCAATTCCCACCTATGAGTGGGAACATGTGGTGTTTGGTTTTCTCTCCTTTCGATAGTTTGCTGAGAATTACGGTTTCCAGGTTCATCCATGTACCTACAAAGGACATGAACTCATCCTTTTTTATGGTGGCATAGTATTCCATGGTGTCTATGTGCCCCATTTTCTTAATCCAGTCTATCTTTGTTGTGCATTTGGATTGGTTCCAAGTCTTTGCTATTGTGAATAGTGCCACAATAAATGTACGTGTGCATGTGTCTTTAGAGCAGTATGATTTATAATTCTTTGGGTATATACCCAGTAATGGGATGGCTGGGTCAAATGGTATTTCTAGCTCTAGATCCTTGAGGAATCGCCACACTATCTTCCACAATGCTTGAACTAGTTTACAGTCCCACCAACAGTGTAAAAGTGTTCCTGTTTCTCCACATCTTCTCTAGCACCTGTTATTTCCTGACTTTTTAATGACTGCCATTCTAACTGGTGTGAGATGGTATCTCATTGTGGTTTTGATTTGCATTTCTCTGATGGCTAGTAATGACGAGCATTTTTTCATGTGTCTGTTGGCTGCATAAATGGATGACTTCCAGGTCTTTTTCTAAAGGATTCAACTGCTTAATGAACTGTTTCTTTCTGTCTTCTTTTTTAATCCCACCTTCTTAGGCTCACTGTATCCCCTTTTGATCTGAAAACTATTCCTAGACTCTTTTCCTCCTTTGAGAAAGTGATAGAGAAATTAATAGAGATCTGAAGCAGAAATGACCATGAGATAGGGTTATACATCTAGATACCTTTGTAGGGGTATCTTGAATTCTAGACAAGAGTTGTTCTTTTTTGAACCTAGACAGTATCCCCGAGTATCCATATGCCTCAGGTCTTAAATATAGAGAGAGAACTAACAAAGTCATTCTTTCACTTGATAATGTAACTTGGTTTCTCTGTGTCTTTCCTACTTTGGTGGGGAGGAGGGTGTTGGTGATGAGAGTAGAAGAAAACGTTTTGTGTAGATAGGATTGTTACAGGTTAATCTTGAAACAGCAGCAATGAAATTAATATACATATTTCCTGAAAAGAAAATTTGTCCTTTGCATATTCTCCCAAGACCATTATAAGTGAAAATTAGTGGTTATTTTTTAATTATCATCTGTTATTTCTGAGCTATCATTCTTTTTTGAGCAACTTATCAAAGAAAAGCATTATTTAGTAACTATTAATTATAGAGCAATTAATATATTGTCATGCATTCTTACAGTTTTAGGACTTTAATCAACTCTATTTTTGCATAATTTACTTCCTTGTTATTTGAGTAGAATCGAAATAATCAGTGTATGAAAATATTTAAGGAGAAAGCTGAAACCAAGATTATTCTAGTTGCTTAATCTATATTAAAATATTTTTTAAAGTAGCTTTATCTGGAAAAAATGTAGCTACATCTTTCTTGTCCAGTTTGAAATTAACTATCAGAATTATTTTATTTGCACCATTTTCAAGCTTTCTTTTCTTTTTTTTTTTTTGAGATGGAATTTCGCTCTTGTTTCCCCGGTTGGAGTGCAATGGCACGACATTGGCTCATTGCAACCCCTACCTCCCCAGTTCAAGCGATTCTTCTGCCTAAATCTCCTGAGTAGCTGGGATTACAGGCATGTGCGACCACACCTGGCTAATTTTGTATTTTTAGTAGAGACAGCGTTTTGCCATGTTGGTCAGGCTGGTCTTGAACTCCTGACCACAGGTGATCCACCCACCTCGACCTCCTGAAGTGCTGGGATTACCATTGTGAGCCACCGGACTTGGCCCATTTTAGAGCTTTCTGAGTGTATTCTGAATTATTTGAAGCTTACTTTGCCTGGTTTTTATTTTATCATTTACTATTTTTAATATGTAAATATATAATATATATGTTAAATCACCGGTCAGGACATATGGTAAACATTCTGTGATCTGAAGAAATGTAAGTGTGAGAATTCATCAGTATATTTGAAAATTCATTGCAGTGATTATGATAAGGTTGTTCTTACATGGTAAATGTAGTTGTCCTTAAAATTAGAACTATGTTTAAATCCTAGCTGTCATTTAGTAGCTATCTGACTTTAGAGAGATTATTTAACCTCATCTTTATAAAATGGATAATATCTTCCCAATTCACAATGCAAGATATTGTTAAATTTATATGAGAACATTAGTAATGCATGAAATATATTGTACATTCACTGGCAAGTCTGGTTAATAAAGTAAAACCTAAGTCATCCATATATTCAATTAAATGAACAACTGTTTACCTTAACTGATTTGTATATAAAAATATTGGTTATAACTTAAGTCTCACATTGAAAACAATTATTTTAATAAATTCCATGTACTAATTCATTCAAAAATATTAAATAAGTACTATTTGTGGGGCTCTACATTCAGTACTGAGGATGCATCAGTTAATAGTAATAATGGTGCTAATAAAAAGGTCAAATGAAAAAGAAGGGCCTTCTTTTTCCATGGACATCTTTTAGTAGATCCAACACATCTCAAGTGAACAGTTCCTTTACTACAATATTTCTTTGCATCCACCTTTGATTCCAAGAGGCTCTTAAGTTGGATGCCTGCTGAATAATCAACAATGTGGTAAATGTGCCAATAACAGAACAATGTATAATGCTGTCTTTTCATGAGATTTGAGATCATCAGTTTCAAACCAGAAAGGCCACATACATTTAAGACTGTTCCACTGATTTGACTCATAATGCAGTTTGCTTTCTTTCACATGTAAGTTTTCCATTTGCTTCAGAACAATAACCGGTAGATACCCCTTTGTGAAGTTTACAATTATAGTTCTATTGGCTAGATATTGAGACATAACCAAGAGGGTTTTTGAGTGAGGGGATTCTTGTCCTCAGATACCAGCAACTATTAAGTTGCAGACTCGCATCTCATTATTTATCCAATATTAGCTACTATTTTTATTATGCAATATCTTTATTGTGAAAGCATTCTTTGAGCTTTATTAAATGAACCTGAGAATCTGAATGAATTATTTGCATTGTTTCCCCAGTAAGATGTTTCCTGATAATATTGCACTAAATTTTAAATAAACCTTATTTGCTGATTATGTCCTTATAAAAAATGGAAAGATTATTGAAAACATCAGCTGATACTAAAATACGAATGTTTGTAGTTGGACACTGATGTTGAGCTGCAATGCAGGGCAGTGGTCAGATACAAAGACTACAGAGCCAGACATATTTGAGTTCGATCATTAGTTTCTCTGCTTACTAGCAGTGTGACCTTGGACAAATGACTTACTTTCTTCATGCCTCAATTTTCTCTGTAAAATGAGGATAATGATTCTCTTTATTTCATAGGGATGTTATAAAGATTGAATGAATTAGTATAAGTGAAATATTTACAAAAGCACCTAACCCATAGTAAGCACTACAGAGCCATTATTATTGTTGTTGTTAGTAGTAATAGTAGCAGCAGCAGCAGCAGCAGTATATTCATATATTCTAGTATTAGGAATTTGGGATACAACAGAACCTTGAAATAATGGCCAAAAATAAAGAAAAGTTTATTGACAAATGAAGTTGAAGATTAATGTGGATTTTGTCAGCTACTGTAAATTAGTATACACCTGGAGTTCTCCTCCCTCCTTTCCTCCTTCCTTCCTTCCTTCCTTCCTTCCTTCCTTCTTTCCTTCTTTCTTTTCTTTTCTTTTCTTTTCTTCTTTCTTGATGCAGTCTCACACGGTCAACAAGGTCAGAGTGCAATGGCACAATCTCGGCTCACTGCAACCTTCACCTCCTGGGTTCAAGTAATTCTCCTGCCTCAGCCTCCCTAGTAGCTGGGATTACAAGTGCCCGCTACCACACCCGGCTAATTTTTTGTATTTTTAGTAGAGACAGGGTTTCATTATGTTGGCCAGGCTGGTCTTGAACCCCTGACCTCATGATTCGCCCCCTTCAGCCTCCCAAAGTGCCAGGATTACAGGTGTGAGCCACTGCGCCCAGCTGCCACCTGAAGTTCTTTATAGTATTTCTTCAAGTGATTCATCTATAAAGCGTCACTTTTAGTTTTGAAAGTATTACACTGTAGGCAATAGAAAATTACACTGTATGGCAATAGAAAATCACAGTAATCAATAGAGAATTTAAAATGAAAGTTTATTTCCTAATTAATTGCTAGGGTGCTGCACACTTGTTTCTCTAGCTTGGTCTTTAACACATTCTCTTGCATGCTTTTATTCAAATTGTGATTGGAGCACTACCTACTGCATAGATTATATTGAAACATAAGCATCTTTGGGATTGACATCATTTGGAGAAATAACAATTGTTCGTTTTTCAAAGGTGGTGTCAGCTTCAAGGTCGATGTCATAATCCACATGATTGTCATCACCCTTAGTGTTGACTTACAAAGTTTCAGAGTAGTCCTGAATTTGCTAAGGCTCGCATTAGTCAAAGAAGTTCCAGATGCAACTTTTTGCTCAGTCCCCAATTTACCTCTATATCAGTTGTTGCTAAACTTAGCTTACATTTTGTTGGTTAATGCTGATGTTGTTATAGGCGCCCATGTTTCTGAAGAAGGAGATGTAGTGAGTGCATTTGGGAGTATGTTGATGACTACTCTTGCTAATGTGATCCTCGTGGAAATAGTAGGTTTGGGGGTTGTTTGGGGAGTGGTAAAAACAGAGGACCCTGAGGAAGTGGTGGTATGTGGTAAATTCTTGGAAACAAGGGTGACAATAAGATTGTGCCTAGAGAAATGAAGAAAGTTAGGGTGTGAGTAACAGAAGGACAGGTACTGGTTATACCTGTAGAAAAGAGTTCATTTAAAAGTCTAGGTAATTTAAACCCTGCTTTCACTTTTGTAAATCTTTTTTTCCCCTCCACTACCCTCTTCACGAACCATTTGCTCTGGATTATCTAAACCACATCCTATTTTCCTTAAAGGTTTGTTGCTTTTCTGATGCTCTTCACTCTTTCTGGAATGCTCCTAGACTTCTAAACTAGGGGTCTCAATGACCTGCATGTTCCTTCAGGCCCAAATAAAATATTCTCACTTTTGGGAGCCTTCTTATGTGCCCAACTCAAATTATTTTTTTCCCTCATCTGAAACCCAATGATTCTTTATACACTTTTTATGAGATTTGCCACTTTTATTTTGGCATAAAACTTCTGTAGCTAATATTCAAGAATGAATTCCTAAGTTCCTTGTAGTTGAGGTCCATATCTGCTTTGTTTTCTTCTAGTATCATTTTAGTACGAGTCGGACGTTACAAGTAATTTCCAATATACTTTTACTGAAATGAATCCATGAGAAATTTTATAGTAATGTACCTTATATTAGGTGACACTAAGAATAAGAATATGGTAAGAACTTATTCTATTCTTTAATCTAAAGAAACATACAAATTATTTAATTCAAATTCCTTTTATTGGGCATTGATAAACATATATACAATTTTAATGTAGAAAGGCATATTTAGAAACATTGCGGTAGTTAAGTATGGAGTATTTGAAGAGAGACTGCCTGGATTTCATACCTACCTGTGTTTCATTTTTTTGTTGCTTCATTTTCTTCATGATTGTTGAGTTGTTTTAAGTATTACATGAATAAATCAATGTGAAATGCTTACATTCACACTGCCTGGAACATAGGAAAGTACTAAATAAATGCTAACTGTTTAATGATGATAATTAGATTAGGGCTTTTAGTATAATGGATTGAGGAATATATTAAAGGTCTATTCAGAGTAACAACGATTAAATGATATTCAAGAGAAGCATTACCATGCTGTGAAGCATTATCCCAATAGGATGATGATTTCCTAATCTAGTGTATAAGACTTTCAGGTGGCACTTTATGTACAAAAAGTACCACAATTTAATCAGTTATGAGAATTCTAATCTTAGAAACTTGAATGTATGCAATATATTTATGTAAAGTCATGGATTATTTCAAAAATCACACATTAGCACTATTTAAACATAGTGGCTTATTTCTCTCTTGAATGGCTACACAAAGCAGGTATTGTGAATATGGCATTTCTTACTACGTCTCATTACTATATCCTAGTCCCATGACATTTCCTGCAAGCCTTTACAAAATTTGTAAACGTTGGTTTTATATTTTCTTAATAGAGTTTTAATTTTGTGATGGGCGGGAGCATGCTTTGTAATTTTTAATCCTGCTCTCTCAACACATACACACACACACACACACAAACACACACAGACACACACACACATAATGCAATATAGCCATATGGCCCCAGGCATAAGCAACAATTATACATATGTATTGAATAGGAATTGCAGCATTCTTGCTGGTATTGGAGAGAGCATCAATTAGAGTAGGTTCTGTGGTGGTGTGGTAGTAGGGTTGGTTTGAGTGGTTGTGAAGACAATAGCAATATGATATTTAGTAATGGTATAAGGAGTTGAATTTTGGATAGACATGGTAACAATTGGGGTTAACAGAGAAGGAGTTGTTGACATTGCTTTAAGAATATGTTGTGAGAAAGGATTCCAATATGGTAGGTTTGTAAGATACATAGTTGGTGGAAACCAGTCATTCTAATATTTAGTTGTATCAGTAGATGTGCTAGGGCTATTCTTGCTTGAAATTGAGTTTGCTGGTTTTCCTTAAATGGAGTTGAGCAATGATGAGCTTTGCCTAGTGGATTTGAAGAGTTTAGAGTTTGTAATGGGTGTGGTGGAGTTTGAATTGATGTAAACAGAGACGGAAATAAAGTGTTTTCTGTAGTTTGAAAAGGTAGTCATAGATCTTGTTAAATGATTGTGGTACAAATGAGTAGATGCATGTGGATGAGATGAAGGCCAATAGGGTACAACCCATGAAAGTCCAGTCCATAATGAGGGGCTCAGTTTGGTTGACAGATAGTTCTTGATACTTGGCAAATTAAAGGAAAAAATTTATTAAAATCACTTGAAGTTCATTAAAATCAAACAAAGGTAATAAGCTTACCTTAGTGATAACAGCAAATCAACATTTACAGAGATTTTCCTATTCCCTACTATAACTAAAAAATATAAAAATAAACTAAAATGTAAAAAATAAAAAATAAATGAAGATAAATAAGGAATTATGCTGCCATTATAAAAACAAAGCAACATATAAAAATAATCTTGTGCTTCATTCAGATTACCTATATGCAAAAGAACATTATAATGGTATTCTCTTCATAAGGTCATTTTGATGATTAAAAATATATGTAAAGCATTTATAACATTGCAAAGTATATAATAAACTCAGTTTTATTTATTACTATCATTAGTGTTATTAATAAGAGTATAGCAAGAAAAATTACCCTATGTTACATGACAGAGGCAAATTGACATAGTAGAAAGTGTGCGGGCTTTGGAATCAGAGAGATCTGAGTTCAAATCCAGATCAAGCACCTCTCAGCCTTGCAACCTTGAAAAGTTTCTTACTATCTTTGCATTTTTCCACTTCTGTAATGGTAAAAATAATGAGTTATTGTGATGATCAGAAAAATACAATTTTTTAAAAATTCTAAAATGTCAAACATTGTCTAAGGAACCAATGACTAAATAACAGATTACGAGTGTAAAGAAACAACTACTAACATAAAATAAATCTTCATTAATTATAGAACATTTAAGTTTCAGAAGTATTGAAATGTAAAAATCTATCCAACTTAGAATTTAAAATTTTATAATATATATAAAAGTTTAGACTCATATATAGAATGTGGGAATTTTCACAAGGGATAGGCTACTTTACATTCATGTTAAGTGTGAATAATAAAGATCTAAATAAATCATTGAAACAAAATTGCAAAGAAAACTCAATTGTTTTACCTTTGTAAGAAAACGGTTTTCAAGAACTATGAAAGCATTCACACATGTGGAATAATTTTCTGTAGCATCTCCTTTACACTATCAGTTATTTGCACTCTTAAAGTTATGTTTTTAAATCATTTGAAATTAGGCTCCGTGTGGTCACTGAATAGCCCATGACTGACAGTGGCTTTTCCAGTAACTCTTAAAATGTCATGAGGCTCATTCTGAACATGAGAAATATTCTCTTAGTTTATTTTTCTTCACTTATTGTCTGAACTTCAAGAATGAAAAGGAGTGTGATAGACTGTCTTCTCCAACTCTAGTTGCTAATAATTGTATTGGGATTATGAAAATAAATGAGATCAAATTTGTGAGCCTTTCCTTAAAACCTTCCCAATTTGAATTCTTTGTGGAGTTACCTATTTAGATGCTGTGATTTGTATTTTTGAAAATAGTGGTTTTGAACTTGTAATAACTAACCACAATAAGGTTCCTGGAATGATTTTAAATGATTAATTTTTTTTTTTTTCTAGAAAATCAGTTTGGTAGATCATAACTAATTGGGCAGTAGTTTCTTTTTCACAGAACCTGGAGCTTCAAATTTGTCTTAAAGCATCCCTTTTAAATTTGAATAAAGCCAACCAAATTATTAATTACATAATTTTTAATGTTTATAATGAATAATTTTGTATCAAATATTGATTCAATAATGTTATATTTTATGTACTTTATAAATGTCTATGCCACAACTGTGATCTTTGCATAATCAATGTGTTTAACAATCTTATTTTTATTTTTAAAATGTTTTATTAAAAATTGCAGTCTTGAGATATTCTTATAAATGGTAAGGTACAGACCTCCCTAAGTAACCTGGAGGTGTAGACAGAAAGATGCTGGAAGATTTTACATAATACAATTGTCATGTTTAACTTCATAGTCAACTTCTCATGGTTTTTGGTTAACCCACAAATAATAACAATTTAATTATTTTTTATGATTTTTGCCAGTCTGCTCAAGTGGAGCCCATCCAGGTTGACCCCTTTGCTAGTTGCTGTTTTACCCCCAAAATGCAAAACATGGTTTATTGTTTCCAGGCTACTTCCATGTTTTTCTCTTATCTCTTCCTCATCACATATCTCATGTTTTCCCTTTGCTCATTGACAGCACTAGCCTTTATTTGCATGCAAATCACTGCATGTCTCAAAGTTATCCTTTGACCATCTTTGTGTAACTTTTGAGCTATATTTATTCTCTTTTTATTTTTCGTCATATAAATTCACTGGTGCTGAGTTGCTTGTTGAAAATATTAATTCACATGATTTTTCCTTTATAATGTAATCACTAGCTTCATAACATGGTTGCAAGATATGCTGTGACTTACAGTTAAAAATAATTTATAAGCTCAATATGGTTTAAATGGCTTTTTTAGTTTACCAGATTTATAAAATAATTTCTTACTCATTAGAACAAGACCTTCTAAGAAGCTCCCAGTTAATGTATTTATTGTAATTGGCGAAACATAATTTAAAAAATACAAGTGTTTTAAGTGTAGATTTTTACACATTTGAAAACCTATTTCTAGTTGTTTTAAATTAATAATTTAATTAGTTAATAAATTTCAGGAAATATTAAATATCTGAAAGGTTGATTCTTTGGTTTTCAAAGTAATTAAGACTCATGATAGAATTAGAAAACTCAAAAACTATAATAAAAATAAAAATAATTACTTCTAATCTCATTACCTTGATAATTTTCTTAAAAAATCTGTAGTTTAGCTAATTATATTTGACTTTTAATAGTTGTGATTATGTAAAAGTTATGTATTATATTTTTATTATGTATCATATTAATATGTATTAAAATTATGTATTATATATTATACATTAAGTTTTTTTTATACCCCAAATATTATATAAGCATAGAATTCTATTGTAAACTTTTTGTAAATATAAATTTAATGACTTATGGTCATCCCATGTGGATATTCTACAGGACAGGTTCTAATCCATTCTTTAATTGATAGGTTGTTTTCGGTTTATCATTACTATAAATAATTTATGATGAATATGTTATTCATAAAGTTTTCTCTTATTTTCCTTACTTCCTTTATTTTTGAGTGCTAAATAAGTATATTTTAATTTACTTATAAGTAATTTTATTGCTATTTTTATTCTTATTTATGATTATGTTTCTTTGCTGACTAAACTGTGCTGAAGTAACTGTGTATAAGCATAAAGTGAATTTCCACCACCCCAAAATTTTAAACTTTTGAGGTAATCTGAGAGCTTCAGAAACAAGCAGCCATCTTGTTTACATTTATAATCACCTAAAGGGGGAGCTCTTGGTTTGATGATTTTTCTTATGTCTAGTGAAAGAGAAGCAAAGTATATTTAATATTTTAAAATGAGAATTTGAAATCTAACTTTTCTTACCTATGACACTGCGGATATATGATTTCTGACAGGGCAGGAAAGAGCAAATGATGATTCCACCTGTTAAATTTGAAGACAAGGATCACTAAGTTGGATAAACTCGTGCTCTAAATGTTTCTTATTATTCATCCCTGCTGATTAAAAAATAAACTAAAAAAATAAATTTATATATAAATTATGCACATGTGAAGGGGTGGCCTGCCCCTCCAAACCTGTGGGTGCTTCTCGTTAGGTGGGACGAGAGACTTGAGAAAAGGAATAAAGACACAGAGACAAAGTATAGAGAAAGAAAAGCGGGACCCAGGGGACCAGTGCTGTGTTTTCAGAGGACCCACACTGGCACCGGCCTCTGAGTTCCCTTAGTATTTATTGATAATTATCTTTACCATCTAAAAAATAAGGGAGTAGCTAGAAAATAGGATCATTGTAGGGAGGAAATCAGCAGTAAGACATAAGAACAAAAATCCTTGTAACATGAATAAGTTTAAAGGAAAATGCTGTGCCTTGAGATGCATATGCAAACATCTCCATAAACCTTTTAGCAGTATTGCTCCAGCAAGCCCCACCTTATTCCTAAAGGCGGTTTCTCCTTACTCAGTAAACAAGGCACACAATGGGTCTTACGCCGAGATGTTCCATTGCCCGGGGACGGGCAGGATTTTTAACCATCAAGCTTCTTTCAGGTACTTGTTTAACAAAGACACATCCTGCACAGCCCAAAATCCTTTTAACCTTAAATCACCTTCGCACATGTCTCTTGCAAGGACAAAGTTGGGGATAGGGTCACAGATTAACAGCATCTCAAATACAGAACTAAATGGAGTCTCTTATGTCTACTTCCTTCTATATAGACACAGTAACAGGCTGATCTCTTTCTTTTCCCCACACACATGTATTATATAAGATATATATACTTAAAATATAGCAAACAGAGAAGTTTAAAGTGTGGGATAAAAAGATATTTAAGGTTTAATGCTTTCTTTCTGTTCTGCATTTGTCTTCTCAAAGACAGCTAAACAAGGCTATGTATAAGCTAGTGATATTATACTATCAGATCATCTCTATTTCAAATGTTCACAATTGGTCCAAAAAGAATTAGAAGACATTTTTCCTGTGAATCAGCAAAAATTCATAGAACAACTCTAGGCTATATTTATTTGCAAAACAATTCATACCACATATCTCCAGAGGAAAGTCTAGAACCCAAAAGGATAAATCTAACAAACATATAATGGAACAAGAAGTATCAGAAGCCAAAAGCAAAACAAAAGTGATATAAGCACCTTAGCCCATAGAATCAGGCATTGCAGGAAATAGTGACAAAACATTCAGCAGTCTTAAATTCTATGAAAACTATTGACTTTTTATAATAATTCAAGTGAAAGAGATTTTATGAAGTTACTTGTTTGTTTTTATATATCAAGCGTGTCCATAAATGTTTGCATATATATGTGTGTATTTCTCTGTGTGTGAAAATACGTATACATATACATATTTAGATATTTCAATAGCCACTGCTGATTCTACTCTGAAAGCATTTCTACAGAATCATGATTTGATATAAAAACAATAAGGGGAAAAATACTGAACTTACTAATACACACATAGTTGAGAACATAACTTATGTTGAGAAATACTAAATAAACATCAAGATGATCCTGAGTGACCCCTCAGTTAAATTCTTGTTTTTTTAGAAGCAAATAGTACTTAATTTTAAATAACTATTCTGATGATAATCAAAGCTTAATTTTCATCAAGACAAGTTTTATTTTTTATAACGATTTTGCTGATAGAAGTACAATTTCATTGAAGGTGCTGTTCAAATGAGGGAAAATATCCTTAATTAAAGAGAATGCTTAATTTAAGAGATCATGATTATTTTATTCTTGAACCAAATTGAATATTATTTCTTAACTTTTCTTCACTTACCTAGTTTATGCAACCGAAATGACTGAACTTTATATCAAATACGTATCAAGATATTTTAATGCATGCCTGAAAGAGAAAAAAAATCATGAACCTTCTAAAAGAAGACATTTCCAAAGACTCTGGCGTTACCTACACAGATCAAGTGTTTGGAATCTTCAAATTCCTAGGAATGAATCAATGGTTCTTGATTTTACTGATAATTACATTTATTTATTTATTTAGAAACAGGGTGGATTGCAGTGGCGTGATCATAACTCACTGCAGCCTCAAACCCCCAGGCTTAAGGGATCCTCCCACCTCAGCCTCCCAAGTAGCTGAGATGCCTGGTGTGCCACCAGGCTTGGCTAATTTGTTTATTTTTTGTAGAGATGGGGTTTCACTATGTTACCCAGGCTGGGCTTGAATTCCCAAGCTCAGGCTATCTGCCAGCCTTGGTCTTCCAATTGCTGAGATTACAGGTGTGAGCCACTATGAGAATTTTTAGCTGAATCTTAATTTAATGAGACAATCAAGAACACATTCTATTCTTCCTACTTTTATTCTCTTAGAAAAGAGGGGAAAAATGAACATTATGTGATTACTTGTGTTTTAATTGTAAATACTTCTTGGAAAAATAAAGTGACAGATCTTTGATAAGCATTGGTTCTTCATATGTGATTCTCTTAATAATGCCATCTTAACTTTAAAAAATTAATTCCTTTTATTCTGTTAGAAATTTCATTTCTCTTGTTTCAATCATCTAGCTCTCTCTTAGAAGTTCATTAACTTTTGTCTAGAATAAACTGAGATTTAGTATGAATAATTGAGATGTATTTTAAGTCTATATAATGGATTTTTTTTTTTTTTTTTTTTGAGGCGGAGTCTCACTCTGTCGCCCGGACTGGAGTGCAGTGGCCGGATCTCAGCTCACTGCAAGCTCTGCCTCCCGGGTTTATGCCATTCTCCTACCTCAGCCTCCGGAGTAGCTGGGACTACAGGCGCCCGCCACCTCGCCCGGCTAGTTTTTGTATTTTTAGTAGAGACGGGGTTTCACCGTGTTAACCAGGATGGTCTCGATCTCCTGACCTCGTGATCCGCCCGTCTCGGCCTCCCAAAGTGCTGGGATTACAAGCTTGAGCCACCGCGCCCGGCCTATATAATGGATTTTTAATAAAGTTTATTTCAAAGATACTTTCTACATTTTTTTGTATGTTTTTTTTTTTAGAAGGAGAAATCTTTAGTCTCTACAGAGACTCTATATATGTGCTCTGGTTTTGAAAATCTGTATTCAAAATGCGTGCTGACTATTGCCCAGTGTTCATATACAAGCATGATGTGACTTTTCAGAATAATCCTATTGCATAAAAGAGATAATAAGTGGGCCGAGGCGGGCAGATCACGAGGTCAGGAGATCTAGACCATCCTGGCGAACATGGTGAAACCCCATCTCTACTAAAAATACAAAAAATTAGCCAGGCGTGGTGGCGGGGCCTGTAGTCCCAGCTACTCGGGAAGCTGAGGCAGGAGAATGGCGTGAACCCGGGAGACGGAGCTTGCAGTGAGCCGAGATCGCGCCACTGCACTCCAGCCTGGGCAACAGAGCGAGACTCTGTCTCAAAAAAACAAAACAAAACAAACAAACAAACAAAAAAGAGACAGTAAGTGGAGATCAATGAATAATTATTATGTTATATATTTGTATGTTATTATTGTGACAGTCCATCTTATTTTTTATGTATATTTTTATAACCACAAAGGTTTTTTCAAGGTATCTTTTACTTGGTAATGATACTTTAATCCCTTTCCTTAAGTGTAACTGTTTACTTGGGAGGCCGAGACGGGTGGATCACGAGGTCAGGAGATCGAGACCATCCTGGTCTACAACGGTGAAACCCCGTCTCTACTAAAAATACAAAAAAAAAAAAAAAAAAGTGTAACTGTTTACATGTTTTACCTGTATGAATCCGAGATTTCCTAAGAATCGGTAATATGTTGTTTCAAAGGTAAAGTTGAGAGTACTGCAAAAATTCTTCTTTCTCAATTATATACTGTAATTATAGGTATTCTCCTTTTCTTCACATTATTAGGGAAAAATACCTGTTGTAATTAAATTAATATATTTGTATAGTTCCCCTACTATTTTGAGAATCTATTTTATTAATTTCTGAGATGCATAAATAGAAGTATAACTTTTTGATAAATCTACTCTAATTTCCCCATGATACTATAAATTAATACAGCACTTTACCTCTTCCTATGACTTTGTGCCCCATGAGTTTGCATAGTCTTATTTTTAAAATCATACTAGTGCCTATTTTACAACAGTTTTGTTCCTTTGAAAAAGTAAGCTTTTTAATATTTCATAGTTTTTAGATTTGTTGCAGTCTACCAAGAGAGGCCTCTGGTAATATAATTTCTGAGTTTTTAACATTTAGGGACATTATCTTCTTGGTCTAATCTGTGATCCAGTTTTGTAATGTACCATGGGTGTTTAAAATAATGATGTGCTCTCAGTTTTTAACACAGGTTGGAATAGATGCAGCCCATCTCAAAGTAAATTCTTCGTTTTGCCTACAGACTGACTTATAAACCTTGTTTTGTAATATCTTTTGTAAAAAATTTTGTGAGCATATAGAAGGTGTATATATTTATGGGTTCCATGAGATGTTTTGATACAGGCTGCAAAATGAAATAAGCACATTATAGAGAGTGGGGTATCCATTCATCCCCTAAAGTATTTTTCCTTTGAGTTACAAACAATCTAATTACCCTCTTTAAGTTATTTTAAAGTGTATAATTAGTTATTATTGACTATAGTCACCCTAATGTATTATCTAACAGTAGGTCTTATTCTACATTTTTGTACCCCTTAACCATCCCCACATCCCCTCCCATCCCCCCACTACCCTTCCCAGTCTCTAGTAACCATCTTTCTACTCTGTATGTTCGTGAGTTCAGTTGCTTTGATTTTTAGATTCCACACATAAGTGAGAACATGTGATGTGTCTTTCTGTGCCTGGCTTATTTCAATTAACATAATGATCTCCACTTCCAGCCATGTTGTAGCAAATGGCTGGATCTCATTCTTTTTATGACTGAACAGTACTCCATTGTGTATATGTGCCACATTTTCTTTATCCATTCATCTGTTCATGGACACTTAGTTTGCTTTCAAATCTTAGGTATTGTGAAAAGTGCTGCAACAAACATAGGAGTGCAGCTATCTTTTTGATATACTGATTTCCTATCTTTTGGGTGTATACCCATCAGTGGGATGGCTGGATTATATGGTACTCAATTTTTAGTTTTTTTGAGGAAACTCCAAACTGTTTTCCATAGTGGTTGTACTAATTTACATTCCCATGAACAGTGTACAAGTTCCTTTTTTCCACATCCTCACCAGCATCTGTTATTGCCTTTAGGATACAAGCCATTTTAACTGGCCTGAAGTGATACATCATTGTAGTTTTGATTTGCATTTGAGCATCTTTTCATATACTCATCTGCCATTCTGCCATTTGTGTGTCTTCTCTTGAGAAATATCTATTCAAATCTTTTGCCTTTTTTTTTTTTTTTGAAACAGGGTCTCGCTTCATCACCCAGGCTGCAGTGCAGTGGTGCGATCTTGGCTCATTGAAACCTCTGCCTCCCACCCCCAGGTGATTCTCCCACTTCAGCATCCTGAGTAGCTGGGACCACAGGCATATACCATACCTTGCATTTTACCCATTTTAAAACCCAGAGCATTGATTTTTTTCTGTAGAGTTATTTGAGCTCCTTATATATTTTAGTTATTAATCCCTTGTCAGACCAGTAGTTTGCAGATATTTTCTCCCATTCTAGGTATCTCTTCAGTTTGTTGATTCTATCCTCTGTTGTGCAGAAGCTTTTTAACTTGATATGTTCCTATTTGTCCATTTTTGCTTTGGCTGACAGTGCTTCTGGGTATTGCTCAAGAAATTATTGCCCAGACCAATGTCCTGGAGACTTTTCCAGTGTTTTCTTGTAGTGGTTTCATAGTTTTGGGTCTTCAATTTAAGTCTTTAAGACATTTTGGTTTGCTTTTTGTATATGCTGAGAGAAAGGAGCCTCGTTTCACTCCTCTGCATATGTATATCCAGTTTTTCCATCACCATTTATTGAAGAGACTGTCTTTTCTGCAGTGTATGTCCTTGGCACCTTTGTTAAAAATGAGTTCACTGTAGATGTGTGGATTTGTTTCTGGATTATCTATTTTGTTCCATTGGTTTGTATATCTGTTTTTATGCTAGTACCATGCTGTTTTAGTTATATAGCTCTGTAGTATAATTAGAAGTCAGGTAGTGTGGTTCCTCTAGTTTTGTTCTTTTGGCTTAGGCTAGCTTTGGCTCTTATGGGTCTTCTGTGGTTCCGTGTAAATTTTAGATTTTTTTTTTTCTATTTATGTGAAGAATGTCATTGGTATTTTGATAGTGATTGCATTGAATCTGTAGATTGCTTTGGGATGTATGGACATTTTAACAATACTGATTTTTCCAGCCCATGAATATGAAATATTTTTCCATTTTTGATATCTCTTCAATTTCTTTTATAAGTCTTCCATAGTTTTCATTATAGAGATATTTCACTTCTTCAGTTAATTCCCAGGTGTTTAATTTTATGTGTGGCTATAGTAAATGGAATTACCTTTTTTCTTTTCCAGATTGTTCACTGTAGGCATATAGAAATGCTACTTATTTTTGTATGTTGATTTTGTATCCTGCAACTTTGCTGAATTTGGTTATCAGTTCTAATAGTTTTCTTGTGGAGATATTATCTTGTAACCAGTTATCCAATTCAGAAAATAGCTTCTTCTTTAATGCTATCTTATCCAATATACAAATTCTCAATTTTTACTGATATTTATTCCCTAATATATCTCAAAATTGTCCCCTCAATTTCACCATTAGGCCTTTACTAACTCTCACTTTCATCTTACATTAGCTAAAAGAATTTACCTTCTTTTACACAAATCTTAAGTTATTTCATTGTTTATAGCAAGAATTACAAGTTTAAATGCCTAAATTTATGAGAAGCTACTCATCAGTGAATGGGTGGAAACAGGTGAAATGAGGAGAGCATGCCCCAGTTATAAGAGCAGGGAGTAGCCGCTACTTAGTTCTAGTTCAGGTAAACTCAAATTTTTGGTCAGAAATGAGATAAGGAGCTTGCACCAGAACACATTGCCTTTGTCAGCAAGAAAGTCTTGCTACTGAATGAGTGAAAGAGTAGATGAATGAATCAATAGTTAAAAGGAAACTGAAATAAATAGTACATGTGCATAATGATAAAAAGTGATTTCTGTCCTTCACTCATAACTGACCGGTAAACAGTTTATGGTCCAGCAGCCAGCTTGCAGCACACATCCACCCAAGTGCCATCTTTTCCGTAACACTTTTTCTTTAAGACACAGAATCTCACTTTGGAGTGCAGTGGCACAATCATAACTTACTGCAGCCTTGAATACCTGGGCTGAAGCAATCCTGCCACTCAAATATCCCAAGTAGCTAGGACTACAAGTGCACACCATCATGACACTTCTTTTTCCTGATCACTGCCATGATCTCTCAGTCTGTAAGACACCTCCTTTTCTATTTTGAATTGTACTATCATTAGTTATATACATATGGTATGTTTCCTCTTTTACTGTGAACTTCATTAGTCCAGAATAATTGTCTGGGTCTTTTTGTACCGTCTCATAGCACTTAGCAGAGGAACTTGCTGTTAATAGATGTTCAAAATGTATTTTTAAGTGAACATATTAAATGAATATACCCCCTTATCTGAAATTACTTTTTTTTTTTAACAAAATAAGAGCCTTGGTCAATATTTTAGGTGTATAATTGTTTAAATGTATAAGAAAAAGCAGAACAGTTAGCAGAAAATTATTAGACATTAATGTGTGACACTAGAGAGCAGATGACAATTTATGCCTGTGCTTAACAGATTGTTATCTTATTTCTCATCTGCAGTTAAAATATCTTCAAAGGCTATACAAAGAAGAGAAACCTTGTCTACTAATTTGGTTTAGGCTTATAATATGAATCCAGATTATGAAAATATAATATGTACTCATGATACATATTAATTGACTATCATGGGTACATTGATTTTAAAATCTGTGGAATAGTCTTGATAATGAGTATTTTCTTCTTTTAAAATGCTAGATTATGATGTACGTACTAACACTAGGTAGGTGTAATTTAAGACATGCTAGTAGTGATATCATTATTATCTCCAACGGCTACCATGGTGATCACTGCAAGGATAGGAGTTGGTGTTGTGTGTGATGAAGTAGCTGCTTCTCCAGAATTCTGAGATGGATCCTTTTTTGGTTGATGTGGACAAGGTATGGGCTTATGAGGTTTAGATTTGTGAGTTTGAAATTGGGATGGATGCATTTTTATTGAACATGAGGATGGTGGATGAAGTTTGTGCACATGGTGCTTGGGAACATTTAGTAAAGTCAAGTAAGTTGGAGACCAGGACATAAAGGACCCATCTTCTCTGGTTTGTTTTTGGAAGCTGGACACTGGCTTCCAGCAGAATTGCATCTTTGAGACTTTTTGGCTGTGAACTTTGCCACTGTTTTTAAGTAGATCTGGAGCCTGGGAAATTGCCTGGTGGACGCCTCTTAGAAGAAACTCTCCTTGTTTTACCTGTGGAAACTTTAGTTGTAGGAACTAGATGGCTCCTCACTGCACCCTGGAAAAATGATGTCTGCCAAAGTGCAGCTTTGGCAGCTGTAGTCTTTCTTTTTGCTCCCTTTACAAGTGATTTCTGTGTAGCATCGACAACTGATGACCTTTTGTTTGTTTTGTGAGAAGATGATGTCCTCTTGGTTATAGATTTGGTAACTTTTGACTGTTTCCGTTTAGGCTTAGCAGCTGTCTTTTTATAGCAGTTTTGGTGACAGATGCCTGATTGGGTATAGACTTGTCAGGTAAGGTCACTTTGTATGTAAACCTGTGGATTAATTTCTCTTGTTTTTTGAAGTTGTTTTGGTTGAGGCTGATTTTTTACAATCTTTTTAGCTAGAAATTGCTTTTTGGCAGAGTTAGACTCCTTTGCTGGATTTTGAGAGGATAATGAATGTTTGGATGTAGACTTGGATGTTGAAGATTTAAAAGAATTGGTTATTAGAGATTGGTTTGGTAAAACTGATACAGGTGATTTTGGTTGAGTAACAGTAAGTGAAGCCTGGCTTGATGATTGCTTTGATGTCTGAATGTGGGCTTGTCTTAGTGCAGCCTGGCTATGCGAGGACTTTGTTCTTCTGGTTTTGAAAGATGAATTTAACCTTGATGGCATTTGTCTCGATAGATCATGAGTTTTAAGGCTCTCACTTGTCTAAATTAAAAATACTTGTATAAGTAAAGACTAAATACATGTGGCATCAAGCTACATTGAGTGTATTTAAAAATATTAATTGATAAAAATAGGAAATAGCCATTTTGATGTTATTCACATTTTGATTTTCATTTCTTTCTTTTTCTTAAAAACTACTTTTCAAAAGCAGTTTTAGGTTCACAGAAAAGTTGAGTGGGAAGTACATAGAGTTCCCATATACCCCTTATCTCAGACCCCTATCCCAGCCTCCTTTATTATCAATACCCTGTACTAGAGTGGCACATTCATTACAGTGGATTAACTTAAATTGACACATCATGATCACCCAAAGTTTATAACTTATATTAAGGTTCATTTGTGGTGTTTTACATTCTGTGGGTTTTTGCAAATGTATAATGACCTATATCCATGATAATACCTTACAGAATAGTTTTCACTGCTGTAAAATCTTCTGTGTTCCACCTATTTATTCCTTCCTCTCATTGACTCCATGGCAATGACTGATCCTTTTACTGTCTCCATCGTTTTGCCTTCATCAGAATGTCATACAGTAGAATCACACAGTATGTAGCTGTATTAGAATGGCTTCTTTCATTTGGTAATATTGACTTATGGATCTTCTATTTCGTTTCATGGACAGATAACTCATTTCTTTTTAATGATGAATAATATTCCATTGTCTGGATGTACCACAGTTTATTTATTCATTCACGTACTATAGGACAGCTTGGTGGCTTCTGAGTTTTGGCAATAGGAATTAGAGTTGCTATAAACATCTGTGTGGTTTTTGTGTGGACATAAATTTCTGATTCTTTTTGTTGGCTACGTTTTTATTATTTGTATGATTACTTCAAATGTTAAGTTTAAAATTTATTGCTTCCATAGCATGAAGTATGTCAAGATTTTGTTATTTAAGGTCCTTGTCTTAGCCATTCCAACAATAGTTGTAGATATTTTGTAATGAATGATTCAAAAGAATTATTTTTTTTAATATGGAAAATAACTGTATTAATACAAAATGTTTATTTTATGGAGAACATTTAAGAGTTTAATCTTACCTTTCAAAGTTTCTGGGATTTCTTAGTATATGCCAATAAAATAGAGACATAATACACTTGATCTTTTAAGTATAATTTTGCTCATTAGCCTTGACTATTAGCTTTATAATCTTTATCCCAATATCATGGACATCTGGCAACTATGATAGCACATCACATTAGGAAGATTAGGAAGAAGAGATGCTACCATCTTCTTCCAAATATCGAACTAGAGTTAAGATAATATATAATATTGATATAGCAATTTGTTTATCATTCTATTGACATTCAATTTTCTTTCCTTGAAAACTGAGATTAAATTATAAAAACATTCTCTCTTTATACTTTCAGATTTCTGTGATTGATAATATAATTTGAGTTATTTTCTTTTGTATTTAAAATTGGCCTAACAGTGTATCATTGCCTTTGACAGCTTTGATTCATAATCACTAGTGAACTATTAAGGTCAACACTGCTTTTTCTTTCTGGATTTTGGTAAGAAAAGCCCAGGCTATTTAATCCAATTAAGTCGGTATTCCTACTTTAGTCACCAACAATCCATTTTTCCTTTCTTTGTTTATTTGCTTAACAAATATTTATTTAGCTGCTGCTACGCTGTATTAGACCTCACCTTGGAGAGACAGTGGTGAGCAGAACACAGTCCCTAGGGTTTATAGCCCCAGTGGGAGAGGTGGAGAGGCCAGTATCATCGAGTTTAAGGAGTATTAAGGGACAGAGGAGCTGGGAGGGGCAGGATGCTGGGTGGCACATTAGTGGATCATTTGATTTTGGAAGTTCAGGAACTATTTCCTCAAGGATATAAGTCAGGGATTCAAATTTTGATTAGATGCTATGAATTATCATGGTGATCTGAGCAGCTTCAGAAAAGTGCTGGAGGATGGTAATGGTATAGCTAAAGCAGTGACAGAAGTCTTTGAGTCACTGGGGTGAATGGCATGATGATCTAATGAGGAGAAATGAACTGTAAACAACAGGACTATGAAAATTGACTTTATCTTAAGAACAACAGATATCCTTGGCAATATCACTTAGGGAGTTAAGGGATAAATGAATGAACATTTATTGAATGACCAACTAATATAAAGTACTCTAATACCTTAATTACTTTAATCAGATAAAAGGTTATATGTTCTAGTGATATGATAATGGGTATGACAATGATAATAATGTACTCTAATACCTTGAATACTCTAATCAGATGAAAGGCTATATGTGCTAGTGTTATGATAATGAGGGTTGGTGGATTGAATTGCTAGAGTTCAAAGCTAAGTTCTACTAGTCAGTATTTTCTTATCTTAGCCAAATTACTTAATCCCTCTGAGCCTCAGTTTCCTCATATCTACATAAGTATAATAATAGTACTTCCCTAAGAGAATGCAATATAAAATAAATACCTATAAAACCCTTGTTATAGAGTCTGACAGTATATCAATAAACCAGTAAATAGTACTTTCTGTTATATTTATTGCCCAAAGTTACACAGCTAAGTAATACTGAGCTGAAACTTTGATCAGATTCTATACAAATATGAACCCTATACATTTTCACTACCATATGTTTGTCCATGTGGAGTTGTTTCCACATATGTAAAATGAGGATCAATAACAAATTACTTCAAGAGTTCAAGAGTTTATTGGTGAAGATTAAAATCGGCATGTGCATAAGTGCTTTATACATTTTAAAGTGCCATATAAACACTTGTTATATAATGTAGCACTGGATTCTGAGTACCTGGGAACTTTCAAATATAGCTATTTTGCAGGATTGAGAAATAAAATGTTTTTCTGCATCTCATTTGACTATGACGTCTTAGAGGTGGGAGGGAAACATGCTGTATTTACAGTGAGCAATCAACTAGTAATCGACAGAAGTAAATGACTACGGGTGATCATCTCCAGATCAGATCACTTCTGTGCCAACAACCCAATTTCTCATGTGTAACAAACCACTTCTACCTGGATGAATCCTTGCATCCAAAGTAATTTATCCAAGTCAAAGATAAGCAGCTCAACAATGTATTTTGTGAACATGTAAAAATAGTAGCTGAGGGATTAAGTACATATTCCAGTTAGTTAATCCAATAGATGCAAATATGGAGTAACATCATATCTGGGAAGTAAGTGTTTAACTTAAATATTACTTTTGGCAACTCATTATTAATGTTATTTAATGAGACATAATCATATTAATATGAGCCAATATTAAGAATGTTTTTCTTGTTTCAAAGTATTTTGCTTCACATTTTATTTCACTTGCTACATTAAAAATGATTTTATAGTAGTTTTTACATGATTAAGAGCATAGACTTTTTATTTTTTATTTTATGTATTTAAGGTATACAACATAATTTTTGATATACATAGTGCTATGGTTACTACAATCAAGCAAATTAACACTTTCATCATTTCACAATGTTATCATTTTTATGTGTGTCAAGAACACCAAAAATCTGTTAACAAAAACCTCAAATAAAATACAATATTATTAACTGTAGTTCTCATGTTGTACATTAGATCTCTAGACTTATTCATCCTACATTCAACTCTGTATTCTTTGACCTACATCTTTCCAGTGTGGCCCATCCCTGGTAGCTACCGTTTTGTTCTCTGTTTTTATGTATTTGACTGATTTTTTTTTTTTTTAATTCCTCATGTAAGTGAAATTAGCTTTCTGTCCTACAACTTCAAAGTTCATCCATGTTGTGGCAAATAGCAGAATCTCTTTCTTTTTTTTAAGGCTGAATAATATCCCTGTGTGTTTGTGTGTGTGTGTGTGTGTGTGTGTGTGTGTGTGTTTCAACATATTTTATCCATGTCTCTTGATGTACACTTAGGTTTTTCCACTCTGGCTATTATGACTAATGCTGCAATGAACAAGAGAGTGCAAATATCGTTTCGAAGGGTGATTTCATTTCCTTTGAGTAGAACCCAGAAAAGTGTCTTTTGGGTCATACACTAATTCTATTTTTATCTTCTATAGGCACCTCCATACTGCTTTTCACAGTGGCTACACCTATCTACATTCCCACCAACAATGCACAAAGACTCCCTTTTGTCCACATCCTTGTCAACACTTGTTATCCCTTGACTTTTTGAAATAGTCATCTTAACAGGTGTGATGTGATATTTTATTGTGGTTTTGATTTGCATTTTCTTGATAGTGATGCTGATCATTCTTTCATATACTTGTTGACAATTTTTTTTTTTGTTTTCTTTGGAGAAATGTCTATTTATGTCTTTTGCTCATTTATTTTTATTTTTGTTATTTATTTTTTAATTTTTTAAATTTTTTTAGACAGAGTCTTGCTCTGTCACCCAGGCTGGAGGGCAATGGCCTGATCGTGGCTCACTGCAACCTCCACCTCCTGGGTACAAGCGATTCTTCTGCCTCAGCTTCCCGAGTAGCTGGGACTACAGGCACACGTTACCACGCCTGGCTAATTTTTGTATTTTTAGTAGAGGCAAAGTTTCACCATATTAGCCAGGATGTTCTCGATCTCCTGACCTCATGATCTGCCCACCTTGGCCTCCCAAAGTGCTGGGATTACAGGCGTGAGCCACCACACCTGGCCAATCTTTTGCTCATTTAAAAAATCAGATTATTTGTTTTACTGCTATTGAGTTTTGTGAGTTCTTTATATATTTTGGATATTAACCCCTTATTAGACAAATAGTTTGCAAATGTTTTCTCCCAACATATGGGCTGTCTTTTTATTTTGTTGATTATTTTCTTTGCTGTGCAGAAGCTTTTTAGTTTGATGTAGTTTATTTACTTATTTTTGATTTTGTAGCCAGAGCTTTTAGTGTGATATCCAAAACAATTTTTGCCACGGCCAATGTCAAGGAGCTTTCTCCCTATGTATTCTTCTAGCAATTTTAAAGTTTCGAGTCTTACATTGACCTTTTATCCATTTTGAGCAGATTTTTGTGTACGGTGTAAGATATGGGTCCAATATCATTATTTTGCATGTGATATCTAGTTTTTCCAGCACCATTTATTAAAAAGACTATAATTTTGCTATTGTGTCTTCTTTGTATCCTTGCTGAAAATTAGTTGACTGCATACGTTCAGGTTTACGTATGGGTTCTTTATGCTGTTCCATGTGTAGGTTTTTAAAGAGCATGGACTTTAAAGCAAGACTTTGAGTTCAAATCTCAGCCTCACATGGGGAAATTTACTTCATTTCTCTTTCACTTATAATAACAACAAGAACAAATATATGTAGTTCATGACTACATATTACATGAGTAAATACATATAAAAAAGAAGATTGGCAAATATTATGTACTTTAGAACTGCTCGTTGCTTATTGTTATCAGCCATTATTATTGTTGGTGTTCTTGAAATACCTTGTATATAATAGGTGATAAGATATTTAATGATATAAATTTTGCCTTTTCCACATATTTACTTTGTTTTTCAAGAAATTAATAATATCATCAATGGTCATCGCAAATAAGGTCTAGCCATGTCATATTCCTTCCATGCCTCTGTTCCAGACTCTCCATTTGAGTGAGAGAGCAGGTAAAAGACTGTAAATCAATCCTAATAATAGCACATCTATTGGGAGTCACAGCAGAAGATTAGATAAATGACCAGCAAACATTTTATAAGGGCTGAGTGAGTTTTATTTTTTCTGGCATGTTAAATATGACCAAGCACAAAGGTGACCTGATTTTCCTTGCAATATTTGTTTAAGAAAACAGCTATGTCATATCCTTGGACCTTGAATATTCACATGTTTTTCCAAACTGGAATACCTGAGTTCCAAAAGCTTTCTGATGTGTGATGTGTGTGTGTGAGTGTTTGAACAGATGTGAGACTGTGGCTTCCAGTGTGGGGAAATCTGGTCATGCATGTCTAGAGTCTCTGTCAACATTTATAATTTTGCAATGTATCTGTGTTTGTAGTTGTGGACATTTGTAATTTGCCTGTGCCCAGAATTTGCTCTTAGGAATAATCTAGACTAACATTAGCAATACGTTTGGGCACTTAAATTTAATGCTAACTCTAGAGTTCCCATGGCTCTCAAGAGTCATTCTGTGGTCCCCTGGATTGGGACACTATGGCTTGGCTCTTCTCTGGTCCCAGTGTCATCCTAGAGGAGAAATTGTTAGTGTCAGACCATGAACCACTTTTGAGAACCTGATGAAACTATGAACTCTGCTTTTAGGTAAATTTGTGTACTCTAACTCACACTAAATTTGTCAGCATTTCAAAGTTTCAGAGATCCCTGAGGTCCCTTTGCAAACTCCTCTCAAAGAATCAGTTGCAATCAGTTGGCTTTATTGTGCAAGAATCAAAATATTGAATGTTGCATGAATGTAAAATGTAAGGAGAGAAGAGCTGAATCTGTGAAAATCACATTTTCAGTTGACTGAAGGCGGACAAATGACTGAAGGAGAGTGTGAAGTAGTCATTTGGTTTCAGCAAGTCCTATAAAAAATAAAGATAGTTTAGAAATTTATTTATAGTGTGTTAATAGTTCTCATGATATATATTTATTTAGCTTCCATAATTTTTCTTTTTTGTCGTATCCCATAAGTTAATCAGATTAAATACTTAAATTTAAATATTTAAAATAGGCATATAGTAAACTGAACATAATAGACATTATGTAATATTTACAGAAAAACTGTCTTTTACATGTTTCTTTACATTTTGTATCAGTAAAATATGTAACTACTTATTAAATAACTTGCTTTCATGTTGTCTTTAATAAAATTTTCTTATTTGGTTCTCAAAAATAGGATAAGCCAGCTGTCTAACCAGCTCTTATTCTCTTTTTCTTAACCGATACCCTGTTGAACAGCAACTAAACAACACAGTTTACCCATACGCTAGTCTAAGGAAATCACAGTGTATTTTCTCTGTTTTTTGGCAAGTTAGACAGCCCATATAAAAATAAATGACATAGTAATTAAGCCCCACTATCTGATATTACACAGGTTTGGTTTGCCTCCCATTTGCATGTTTTAGCTGTGATAATTTACTTAATGTCCTCAGTCCTACTAGTTTTTATCCCTAAATTTAAGATAGGAATAGTATCTGTTTCGTATAGTTACTATGGGAATCAACAGACATAATTACGTACAGTTTTTATCGTTTAGTGGAGACTTAGGATATTGGTTAAAAATAAATGTTAATATTTATTAATTTTACTTTATCTTTTCCAATCCATGACATTTTACAGATCGATCAGTTTTTAAAATCCTTTCACATGTGCATTCTCACTTGAGTCTCATAGCAACCAGAAATGAGAAAATAAAAATTCAGAGAAAGTAATGACCAGCCTATGGTCATTAGGCAAGAAGATGAAAGAAGCAAACTTTTCTGGGCTAATGCTAGTCCCATGATATCACAGACCATTGTCTGGTATTTTAGATCATAAAACATGTAAATATCTGATGGACTGAAAATATTTGTTGCAAAGAAACTCAAAATTTTGCAATTTTCTCCCCAAAGTGTGTTTTTTATTTTTTTTCAGTCGGAGTCTCGCTGAGTGCAGTGATCTCGGCTCACTGCAAGCTCCGCCTCCTGAGTTCATGCCATTCTCCCGCCTCCACCTCCTGAGTAGCTGGAACTATAGGCGCTCGCCACCAATCCCGGCTAATTTTTTGTATTTTTAGTAGAGAAGGGGTTTCACCATGTTAGCCAGGATGGTCTCGATCTCCTGATCTTGTGATCCACCCGCCTCGGCCTCCCAAAGTGCTATAATTACAGGCATGAGCCACCGCGCCCAGCCTTCCCAAAGTATTTTACACTCTTTGGATATTTTTCACTTTGTTAATCATTCTCTTTGTTTAAATTCTTCTCATAAGTTTCAGATTATTTTAGAGTCTACTATTATCCATTGGTCCAAGTAATAAATAGTAACATTTTGCATCACATTCAGTGTTCTGAAAGTATCCTTTTAGTATTTATGTGCTTTTCAAGTTAAGCATTATAATTCTTCCATGGGTTTATCTTAGAATAGGAGAAATATGAGAGGCTTAACTTCATGAATCATTTTGGAAATGATGGCTGAAATAAATGCATGGAAACATATCATTTCCTTTCACTCTTCATACTACAATGAGAGTGCAAGAGAATTGTTACATAATTAAAATTTACTTAAACCCATATTCTATATAACTTTGTCTAAAATTATTTTTGAAATAAAAATCATGAAAGTGTTACTTGCTGTTTTACTCTACTGTCATAGTTTGTGTGTGAATAAGGATAAAATAAAACTATTACATTCTAAGAGTGTCCCAATTGTCATAAAAAAGTTTGATAATAAAGTTGCCAATTATTTTCACTTTGTCAAATAAAATTATTTTAAATTTCCGGTTGGAACAGAATCTGGTATATCAATGCTATGGGTTTACCAAGGTAAAATTGTAAGTACCCTGTTTTTTTCTGCTTCTGTAACACACTTAGTTTATCTATTTCTACTATTTTAGAATTTATGGTTTTATTCATAAATCCATGCTTCTTGTCAGAATTATTCATTTTGTACATTGTTCATTTACCTGTGTTGTCTTCTTTGATATTTCCTTGGTGTTTTCACGCAGTAGGTGTAGTAACTGAGACTGTGGTTGTCTCAGGGGTGCTCGTGATGATGGACTCTGATAAAACTTCTGGAGTGACTACACTGTCCACCGTTGGTTCAGTGGTAGGAGCTGGTGTAGGTTCAACAGTAGTGATGGTATTGATGGTAGGGATGATTATTTTATCCTGAATTTTCTTTGGGGGGATGGCAATAAATGATGGACGTAGGTTTGGGCGACGTACCACCGTGGGTAGGTGGCTATTTGGTAGGTATTGCCGCTGAGCAATTTGGGCATGTGGCCTAACTACAGCTGGGTTTGCATAGTATGTGCGAGGCACATATGGATTATTAATTGCTATAGCTGGTCTGTGTTGGTACAAATTGGTTCCATAATAAGGATAGCTATTTGGCACATAATACATTGGGACATATGGAGTTGTTTTCTGATAGAACCGTCTTTCACCGTTCTCATGACACTACAAAAAAGAATAAATTATACAGAATATTATTATTATAGACCCAAATGTGGAAATACCTTAAATCTGCATTTTTTGAAATAATATAGTATGTGCCATTGAGTAAGATATTAGAAGTAGGGAACCCAGCAACCATATTATTTAATAAGATGTTGATTTGTACATTGCCTTTCCACTTCATGATTTTTAATATTATAAATATTATTTTGATAATATCAATATAATATTTGCTTCAAAGAAATTAGATGAGTTTATTCATAATGTAAACCGTATTGCCCAGAGTTTGGCATATATAGAAAGTGATCTGATATGTTAGCTATTATAGGTACAACACAGAGAAAAATCTCAGTCAGAACTTTGACATGTTATATGCAAGCACAACATGCAGACAGACACACACTAAATGGCACACACACACATATGTATTCTCACCACATATTTGTAATTGATCTCAAATTTTATTCATTTAAAAATTAGCCCAAGAGCACATTTATTTTTCCTAAACTAATTATAGCAGAATAGTAATATAATACGATGTGGAGCGATTCCTGGATTTGAATTTTGGATTTTTTTTTTGTTGTTGTTGTTTAATTTTCTTCACAAAAGATTAGATAAAGAATTGTCTATATCTTAGCATGGATGGTCTTTACAATTTAGCATGTTTTTGCAGTGGCTGGTACTGGTAGTTCCTTTCCATTTTTACTGCTTCCTTCAGGAGCTCTTGTAGGGCAGGCCTGGTGGTGACGAAATCTCTCAGCATTTGCTTGTCTGTAAATGATTTTATTTCTCTTTCACTTATGAAGCTTAGTTTGGCTGGATATGAAATTCTAGATTGAAAATTCTTTTCTTTAAGAATGTCGAATATTGGCCCCTACTCTATTCTGGCTTGTAGAGTTTCTGCCGAGAGATTCACTGTTAGTCTGATGGGCTTCCCTTTGTGGGTAACCCGACATTTCACTCTGGCTGCCCTTAACATTTTTTCCTTCATTTAAACTTTGGTGAATCTGACAATTATGTGTCTTGGAGCTGCTCTTCTCAATAGATGCAGAAAGGGCCTTTGACAAAATTCAACAGCTCTTCATGCTAAAAACTCTCAATATTAATTAGGTATTCATGGGACGTATCTCACAATAATAAGAGCTATTTATGACAAACCCACAGCCAATATCACACTGAATGGTCAAAATCTGGAAGCATTCCCTTTGAAAACTGGCGCAAGAAAGGGATGTCCTCTCTCACCACTCCTGTTCAAAATAGTGTTGGAAGTTCGGGCCAGGGCAATGAGGCAGGTGAAAGAAATAAAGGGTATTCAGTTAGGAGAAGAGGAAGTCAAATTGTCCCTATTTGCAGATGACATGATTGTATATTTAGAAAACCCCATTATCACAGCCCCAAATCTTTTTAAGCTGATAAGCACCTTCAGCAAAGTCTCAGGATACACAATCAATGTGCAAAAATCGCAAGCATTCTTATACACCAATAACAGACAAACAGAGAGCCAAATCATGAATGAACTCCCATTCACAATTGCTTCAAAGAGAATAAAATACCTAGGAATCCAGCTTACAAGGGATGTGAAGGACCTCTTCAAGGAGAACTAAAATCCACTGCTCAACGAAATAAAAGAGGACACAAACAAATGGAAGAACATTCCATGCTCATGGATAGGAAGAATCAATATTGTGAAAATGGCCATACTGCCCAAAGTAATTTACAGATTCACTGCCATCCCCATCAAGCTACCAATGACTTTCTTCACAGAATTGGAAAACACTACTTTAAAGTTGATATGGACTTGAAAAAGACCCTGCATTGCGAAGACAATCCTAAGTCAAAAGAACAAAGCTGGAGGCATCATGCTACCTGACTTCAAACTATACTACAAGGCTACAGTAACCAAAACAGCACAGTACTGGTACCAAAACAGAGATATAGACCAGCGGAACAGAACAGAGCCCTCAGAAATAACACAACACATCTACAACTATCTGATTTTTGACAAACCTGACAAAAACAAGAAATGAGGAAAGGACTCCCTATTTAATAAATGATGCTGGGAAAATTGGCTAACGATATGTAGAAAGCTGAAACTGGATCCCTTCCTTACACCTTGTACAAAAATTAATTCAAGATGGATTAAAGACTTAAATGTTAGACCTAAAACCATGAAAACCCTAGAAGAAAATCTAGGCAATACCATTCAGAACATAGGCGTGGGCGAGGACTTCATGTCTAAAACACAAAAAGCAATGGCAACAAAAACCAAAATTGACCAATGGGATCTAATTAAACTAAAGAGCTTCTGCACAGCAAAAGGAACTACCATCAGAGTGAACAGGCAACCTACAGAATGGGAGAAAATTTTTGCAATCTACTCATCTGACAAAGGGCTAATATCCAGAATCTACAAAGAACTCAAATTTACAAGAAAAAAACAACCCCATCAAAAAGTGGGCGAAGGATATGAACTTCTCAAAAGAAGACATTCATGCAGCCAACAGACACATAAAAAAATGCTCATCATCACTGGCTATCAGAGAAATGCAAATCAAAACCACAATGAGATACCATCTCACACCAGTTAGAATGGCAATCATTAAAAAGTCAGGAAACAACAGGTGCTGGAGAGGATGTGGAGAAATAAGAACACTTTTACACTGTTGGTGGGACTGTAAACTAGTTCAACCATTGTGGAAGACAGTGTGGCGATTCCTCAAGGATCTAGAACTAGATGTACCATATGACCCAGCCATCCCACTACTGGGTATATGCCCGAAGGATTATAAATCATGCTGCTATAAAGACACATGCACACGTATGTTTATTGCGGCACTATTCACAATAGCAAAGAGTTGGAACCAACCCAAATATCCATCAATGATAGACTGAATTAAGAAAATGTGGCACATATATACCATGAAATACTATGCAGCCATAAAAAGGATGAGTTCATATCCTTTGTAGGGACATGGATGAAGCTGGAAACCATCATTCTCAGCAAACTATCACAAGGACAAAAAACCAAACGCCGCATGTTCTCACTCATAGGTGGGAATTGAACAATGAGATCACTTGGACACAGGAAGGGGAACATCACACACTGGCGGCCTGTCGTGGGGTGGGGGGAGGGAGGAGGGACAGCATTAGGAGATATACCTAATGTAAATGACGAGTTGATGGGTGCAGCACACCAACATGGCATATGTATACATATGTAACAAATCTGCATGCTGTGCACATGTACCCTAGAACTTAAAGTATGTTTAAAAAAAAGAATTGTCTATATCTACGTGCTTCTGTTTAAAAATTTGTCATAAAAATTCATTGGTAGAACTTTCCATACGAATAGAAATAAATCAACAAAATTATACTACAAAGCAAACATTTCTCCTAAAATGAGATATACTTAAATGTATTCAAACATGTGTGGGAAACAAAAGGGAAAGTAAATATGTATGAGAAGTATTCTAGGAGGGGTCAGAGAAGGACCTTTCCTTGTCTTAAAAAGTGGAAAGGGGAAATATTAAGCTTTACTTATGTTTTCATTTTTTTCCAATATGAAATGCTGAAAGAGTTTTCTTATATTGTGAAATATACATGAAAACCAAAGATACATGACAGGTTATATAAGAAAACAAAACTTTCAGATAGAACGTCAATGTTGATTCATATCACCTTTTGCTGAAATGAATTTTGGAAATATTATTAGATTATTTAATGAGATGAAATATTTAAGTTTTAGACAGAAGGCATCTGTAGTATGACTGACCTTTACAGAATATATTTTGCAGTTCATGCCTCTAATAGAAATAATTGAAATAGACTTACTGCTGGTTGTTTCTGGTTTTCAACCTCTGCAGCCTGGGGAGTTCCAGAAGAAGTAAGAATAAAAAAAAAAAAAAAAAAAAAGGAAGACTTAAATCAGTTAAAAAAATTTTGTGTTAAAGACAAAATATGCTTTCTTTTTGTTTTTTAAAACATTTTTCATGATTGATCTATGAGACCTGTTGGACTACTTAAGAAGCAACAGTAGTGTAACTGATTAATAATAATAAACTTCATGTTTATATTGTCTTTACATATAACCACCTAAAATGAAAAAGTCACTGTGGGAAAAATCTAGTCATCTGACCGCCATGCCAGCAAATACACAATACACTTAAATGAAAAGTATGAATAATTTCTGTTCAGTTTTTATTAAATATACATTGTTAAAAATTAGAGGAGTATTGAGCCTTTTTTCCTTTCTCTGCTCTCATACTAAGATGATTCATAAGGTTTACTCAGAAGATTTAAAATATTGCCTCTTGCATAACCTTAACATATAAATAATAATGTTTTTAATACCATCTTTCATTTGTTTTTATAGTGCTTTTCTTAGTTTTGTATTGTGACATATTTAGAGAATCAGGAATGAGAACACAATTTTATGGACATGTATTTATAAAACTGAAAACTCCAAAGCTTTTAGAAACTTTTGAAAGGAGGTATAATATTAAATCGTTTTAAATGAACAGTTCTGGTTTAGGACATTACACATGTGTTCGTTGGGTATAAAATGACTCTAGAAACCTTTTGGAAGGTGTGAGTGTAGAAAATCAGAAATTTGAGAAGGTAATAAAGTTTCCTTGCTTTAAGACAAAGACTTGCTTTTCTTTAAATATATTAAATCATTAGTTTAAAATGTAAAGAAGTAATATGAGTCTGGGCATGGTGTCTCACCCTGTAATCCCAGCACTTTGGGAGGCAGAGGTAGGTGGATCATCTGAGGTCAGGAGTTCAAGACCAGCCTGGCCAACATGGTGAAACCCTGACTCTACTAAAAATACAAAAATAAAATGGGCATGGTGGCGGGAGCTTGTAGTCCCAGCTATTCGGGAGGCTGAGGCAGGAGAATTGCTTGCTCCTGGGAGGCAGAGGTTGCAGTAAGCCAAGATTGCACCACTGCACTCCAGCCTGGGTGACAGAGAGAGACTCTGTCTCAAAAAAAAAAAAAAAAAAAAAAAGTAATATGAATATTATAGAAAGTATACTTTAAAAAATTCTGACAACCTGGATACCTTAAGGCAATATCAACCTATGCTATGTATTCCTGATATATGCTTGTCTAAAAAGTATCTGGCATTTTTATAAGAAATGTGGTGTCTCATATTTTTTAAATTTATATCATAGGTTTCATACCTACATTTTTATAGTTGATAACTAAGTTGTCAATGATTATGTCATGAAATGTTTATTTCTTATTGTTATCTATTAAGATAAAATTTTAATTATAAACAGATGATTAACATCTGTATACCAGTGGCCTTTTAAATAATTTTCATTAATACGTTAAAAAGATTTTTCACAAATGACATTTGTTTTCAGCGATTCTTTGATAGAAATTATCAAATTGTGGTACAGAAAATTTGTGCCAAATTATAATGTCACCAATAGGCTATGTGTTTATGCAGTTTAGTACATAATTGCTAGTAAAATATTATCTAACTATTTTTATTTTGGAGGAAAGGATAAAATAGTACATAAAACATGGTATCACATTGATATTTTAATTTGTATAAATTTGACTACTCATAAGATTGAATGGTAAAATCAGTAAACTTAAATTATTTTTTTCTGTATATTTGTTCATGTCCCTGAGGCCTGAAGCCTTTGTGAAAATGGGAAGGAATGTTTGAAAGACGAATCCAGCTCAGGTAGCTCAGGAACAGGTTGCTATGCAGCAAGGATTTGTGGGTCCTTGTATGATTTAAACTTTAAGCTCTATTACTCAAAGAGAAAACCGAAGTTCCAAATGTTCAGGTGGCCACAAAGTATCTGAGTTGTACAACTCAAAGTTTTAACAGGTAATTTTGACTCCAAGAATTGACCTAATAGAATTAATAGACATGTTATACATAGGCACAACATGCAGATAATAGAATTAATTAATAGATGTTAACTTAAAAGCAAGTCTAAACTTAATAATAAATAAATATTACAGAGATTTACAGAACAAGAACTAGTGCTCCCCAAAATTTTACAATCCAGGAGGTGGACATATACCATTATTATGCTTGCCTCCTTTGTGAGTGCCTAGAATCCCCAGATAAACATGAAAATAAAAAGAGGCAATAGCCAAAACAACAATAAAAACAAATCAAAAAATTAAAAGACAAAAAAAGAACTTTTTCTAGGTCCAGTAGCCTTAAAACATTGCATATAATTCAAGATGATGCCTGCAAACCTTCAAGCTGTTTATGGCCATGGATCCTTGGAAAGGGGTCAGTCAATTGACGTAATGGAGAAGAATATAACGAAAGATAATGATTCGAATATTAAAGGCAGAAGTATCAAGGTCTTTGAAACTTGTGAAAAAGCTTAACCAAAGTTGACCTTTGAAGGATTTTGTTTCCATAAAGACATTGGAGTCTGGGTGAGATATGAACTTAATTAAAATAATTTCTGATTCCCGGACTATGATTTCTGTAGTTATTCTTTCTGAATTATCTTTAATGCATTTATAATTTTAAAATGTTTTCAGTATTGTTTTCCCCACAGAATGTATTTTTTCTATAGTATGAGAATTTTAAGTTTCCTATATATGATTAACTGTGATTTCTTGATTCACAGAACTAAATGGATATCCAAAAGAACATGACTTTGATTTTATAATAGAAATAATATTTAAAAAATTAACCTTAAAATATAACAAGTTTGTAGATATCTTTGTCTATGAAGTATAACTGTATTTAGAAATTTGAATAGTTAGAGCCCTTAAATGAAAATTTCTTAAAGTCAGTACAAACTGGTTAGATGAAATTAACTTACCAAAAAAGGCAGGGTTAATGCCAGCACATTCACGACTAGAAGAAAACTCTTCATTATTGCACCTAATGATACATTTAAAAAATTAATTTAGAAGAATTTGTTACTAGAAATTTAGGAGTGACTTGAATACAATGCTTGCTTTGATTAAGAAAAAAAGCCAGATTTACAGGTAGATTTAGCCAATGTGAAAAATTTATTTTAACAAAAGAATGTAAAAACTCAAACTTGGAGTAAAACGTTTCTGAATTTAATTTTTGACAACATTAATGGAATTATAAAATTATCATTACTATGTCAAATGTTGAGATTATCAAGGTAAATATGATGCAGGCCTTGCCAATGAGTAGCATCAATTTTAGGACGAGTGTTGAAACATACACGAGTAACTGTAAGAGGGAAAAAAGTAGAAAATGCCACAAAAGTGGTTTTCTACTAATAAAAGTTTCAGTTAAGAGAAGCAGCAGTCTTTGTGTGGGAAAATGACATACAGGTGAGGCTTACCTATGCAGGGTTTAATAGGGAGAGAAGTATTTCAAGTAGAGGAGAAAGTCTTGAGAATCACCATGAACATTTGATTGGAATCTTGTATGAGAAGGGAAATACAAGATTGGAAGGAAAGTTTAGAGCAGAAAAAGTAAACACCTTTAAGTTAATGGTGGGTGAAAAAGCTAGGCATGGCTTTATAAACAACAGAAAACAATGGATTATTTTCGGACTAGAAAGTGTATGACTATACATTTCTTGGAGGACTGAGTTCTAGACCAGGCCTTATCTCTACCTCTGTAACTTTGATCAAGTGATTTTCCTTTCCTGGGCTTTACATTTTCTTATGTGTAAAACTAGGGTTTGAACTTAGAGATTTCTAAAATTCTATAATTCCATCAATCCAACAGAAATATGTAGGATGGAATGGGAAGTGGAGGGTTATGAAACTGTTTTCTTTATAACATGCTTCTCCAGTAATCATAACTGATATGATTAACTCGATTGTTTTAATAAGAAATATAGAGATGATACAGTGGCTTTGACTAAAATATTTAAAGAAATAAATTAACCTTATTTTTCTAAAAGAGTATATACAGTGTCATACGGGCTTATTTGATTTTTAATAAATCATCTTTTTAGACAATAATAATATATGATACCCCAAACTTTTTATATTAAGTATATATTATGTTTAGGAAGTAATTACTAACTTCATCTTGTTGCAGCTATTGTTATTGATATACTCATATAAACTTGAATCATTACAAACTTGAACTTTACAATAAAGATTCACAGAATTAAAGTCTCAGGTAGGGGATGGAAAGCACATTGTACTCCATTACCGTCTGATTCTCAGGCAATAATGATTAGGAAGGCTGTCTACTGAAGTGACTTCAAAACTGCCCATACGATGTCATCCGATTTCCATTCGATGGAACTCATTTGGAATCAATTTGAACAATCTAAGAAAACTCGTATTTCTTTAAGTGGGATGAAGCTCCTTATTAATGCTTCACTTGCTAGTGATCTTTTAGGATTATAGACTGAAAATATTTTCATGATGAATCAAGACCCCTTATCAATTCACACCGTAAAATGATATGTAAACAAAAGAAAATATTCTATAAAATGATAGTAATTTGTTTTTGGCACAAACAAAAATTACAGAGATAAGACCATACTTTGCATATCAGCTACATTTGCATTTGCCCTCATCACTTGGTAAGAAGAAATAGTTTATGAAATGGTAGAGTTATACAGCTTTCATGAGTATTTGAAAGACATGTTTTAAAAAAATAATTATTCCATAACAGATAAAATTATGACTTTTATAGAAACAAAATTTGAAAGTTATTAAGGGATCAATTGCGATTATTATCATGAGTCCAACTTCCTGAGGAATTAGCTCTTAACATTTGTCTGTAAGAATATGTTTAATGCCTTTTTTGTTCGGAGTTCACAATGTCTACTATGATTTAGCTGGTGTCAGAATTCGACTGGAACCCAGATTAAAGTTAAAAATAAATTTGATCATAACACCATCCAGAACTTAGGTTTAGGTTAGAAATTAATTTTAAAGTGATGCTAGGTCATATTCAAGCTTAACAATAACTAAAAGGAAGAAAATGTGATTCTGAAATAACTATGGTGATGTCCCAACTAACTACTGTGAAAAGAATCACTTTCTTTTCTCAGGTGTTTCAGCAGCATTACCTTTCCTCGTGCCAGTCAGGTCTTGGTTGGTAGTAGGTTGAGTTGGCTTGTCAGCTGCAGAGAAGACCCAAGATAAATCACTGAAGACCAGACCAATTAAAGGATATTAGTACCTTGAGTCACACTATTCTGTTTCCCTCCTACTTTTTACCCAATAAGATGATGACAGAAAGGAAAGATTTGATGACAGCAGGGTCACCTTTGGGTCAATCCTTTTTAATGAAATGCAGAGAAGGATGTAGAGTCATCACTCATAAAGCTTGAAAAAAGAGTATTCATATCTTTTTAAATAATCTTTTTTGTTTTGTAAAGAAATATAGAAGAGTTTTTAAAAATATTAATTGTATTCTTATTCAACTTATCCTATCTATTTGAACTTAAAACTGCTGTTGAAATGAAAAATAGCCACAATACTTTCACATTTTAATTGTTTCTTTTAGTTTAAGAACGTGGATTTCAAGTGATACTGCATCTGGTATAGACTGTGGTTGGTCTTCTTCCTTCCAGAATTACAATTATTGATTTTTAAAAATTAAATAATTGGCCATCTCACACATACCCAAGAGCACCTCCTTATAAAAGTCAAATCTGTATATGAAACATTTTAATTGGTGTAAAGTGGGGAACCATTTGCATTTGAGCTGCAGCACATTTTCTCCCATATGCATTGACTACATACTTAGTGATTTATTATTCTCTTATGAATAAACTTTTTAAAGATTTTAAATTTCATTAATACAGGTGAACCATTTTGAAAAAACATTATTAAATTATTGAATTGGAGATATTCTGTTTTAAGGAAAGTCATTTTGACTTAGAGCATAAATCACAAACCCACTGACATTGTGAATATTTTGGCAAAAAATAGCAAAACAAAAATTTTGTTTAGATGATTCAGGAAAGAATATTTTCTTTTACTTGCTTTTCTCAAGAAATAATGTTAACTGTGACTTCATTTTGGCTGTGAAGAACTGACCAGATTGAGGAACTTACAGGAATTAATGTAAGACTGCCAGAACACAAATAAGAAATAATATCAGCATTGTAGTTACATCTATGTTCCTATCTGTTTCTTAGAACTATTGCATGTCTTAGAAAGTTAGGAACAATATTTTAAACCCTATAATACTTATTTGGATTACACAGAGTAAAATGAGATTTTCTGTTTCTCAGAATAGTTGGTTTTTGCAGTTCAAAAAGAGATGACAGAATTTAAAATTGCTAAACCAAGCTGCTAAAGTAATAACACCAGCCATTCTATCTGAACTATTTAGTCACAGTGTTTTCCTTTGATTCTCAGGGTCCATGGTTGAAAGACTATGACCTGGTCATTCCTCAAATTTTGAAGGTGTTCTATTTCACATAATAATTTCTCAGCCATTGATTTAAAATCATAAGAGTGATAATGATTTTCAGTTGAGTATTGAATTATTTAATTTACAAGTAGCAGACACTCAGAACACTTCTGAAGACATTGTTTTCATAGGAAAATATATTTTAAGAACATCTGAGAGTGCTAATAATCTTTTCTCCCACCAAGATAAACACATGTTTACCATGATATCATCCATTCACTTCAAACACTCATGTAGCTTTTGTGGGGCTTTGCAAAACTGGACATTATTATTTGAGCACATACATTATTTTAGGTACTGGACATTATTCTTTGAGCACATACTTTATTTCAGGTACTGTTTCAGGCAGTAGGGATAAATTAGTAACCAAAGCAGGTAAACATCTCTGTTCTTGCGGAGTTCGTAGTCTAAAATTTACTTGAATACTGGTAACTTTGGATATTTCCCATGTCTACTGATCTAAGGCAATCTTAGTGAAAGTGTTTTGTTTTGAGTGACTGGAGTAGATGAACTAGGTGGATTCTATAATGGAGCTATCCAATGCTCTTGTGTTTTCCAAAGAGAAACAAAAGGAGGATCAGAACTCGCCTGACCTGAAATCTCCAAGGAAGCTGCAATAGTGCTGAAGAAGGCCTCCAAATTGAGAGTGTTTATAATTTGGAACGAATCCACCAGTCTTTATCTAGTTATGCATCCATCAATAGGGGGCATGGCCTGATTCTGGAATATCCCTGAATTATGGGACGAGAACCAACAGGCTTCTCAGTCCAACTGCAACTTCCCTTTGTTTAGGTCCTGATAGTCAGTGCATATTCATACCACCATTCACACACTGGGACTGGCTAAGAGGCTATTGTGGGTACATAAGTTCACATTTTAAGCATTATAAACAAAAACATTTTGCAATAAGTGACATAATGATTATTGACTCACATACACTATTTTATTAGTAACAACTTTTTGTTACTCTGTTAATGTTTCTTACATTTGAAATGTACATCATGTCTATTTTATCTTCCTTTGATGGTATTTACATGCATGTAGTTTTATTTTTTCTGTCTCATTTTATTTATCGGCCACTTCATTAGTACCAACCAGGCTGACCTCAACACTCTATTTTGTTCTTGAAGTACAATGATGTCTGTAACGGTAGTTGCAATGTAAATGACAAACACAGCTTTTCATAGGATTAGTAAGGCATCAGAAAATTGATACTTTAGTGTAGAAATTTGTATGCTTCAAAAATCTTTGCCATACGTATGTAAAAACCATGGAAAAAATAGCATAAAATGCTCTTAAAAATGGTCAACAAACTAGAGCAAAGTGGAATATCAAAATTTTACTCTCCTGTAGCCACATCTGTTAAACAAACAATGCACATACAAACTGTTTGTATTAGAAACAAAGTACTTTTGGGAGTATAACAGACAGCCACAATCTCTGTTTGAGGAGATTATCTAAGGAGATAGTGCTTTCTCCTGAACATTTACAGAAAGACTATTTTGAGTTTGTGAGGAGACATTTGATGTCATCTGGAGCGTAGAGTGAGTGTCATTAGGACTTTAGCATTAGCGCACACATTAATTTATTCCTCAGTAAGTTTTAGAGTCCAAAGACTTCTGAAGCCATTAAAATATACAGATTTAAAAATACAAGGAATAATCAATTTATGTAAAGTGTTATTTCTCCAGCATGATCCCAAGACCCCTATAATCCTGTCTTATGTTTACTTCATTCTTATCATTCTTGTTACCATTCAAAATAAACAGCCAGCTCATCAATGATCTCTGTGTAGCCAAATCTAATGGTAGCTGTTAGATATTCTTCCCACTCAATATTTTAGCAGCTCTTGGCATGGTGATTCATTTTTCTGACTGGTAAAACTTTTTGATTTTTCCTTCTTTTTTTTCCCATCGAGTCACTTAAAGCTGCTCTTAATTTTCATTTTGGTTCCTCTTATTTTCCTCAAACTCTAAATTTAGGAGAACTTTTAAAAATTCTTCCAGCATCCACCACCACTCTATCTTTTCTCCCTCTATCTTTAATATCTTTCTAGTTGATGTACTCAAGTCTTGTAACCTTAAGTATCATCAATAGGCTATTGCCTTCACTGAAATCTAGATTCAAGTATCCAATAGCTATTTTAAAATCTCTATTTGCATGTAAAATAGACATCTCCAAATTATGAACAAAACAAAATCTTTTATTTCCAAAAATACCCTGTTTCACAACTAGTTCTCCACTAGTCTCTTTGCTCCTTTAGTAAACAGAGCCATGATACTACTAGTGGCTCAAGGGCCATCTAGTGACCCCTATAGGTCATCTTTTCTCTCCTCCCTGCAACAACTTCTTAGAAGAATTATTAATTCTATCTTAACAGTATACTCCAAATCTGACACCACTTTCTAATCTGACCTTTGTTGCTTTAGTCCCGGCCACTGGCGTGTCACACCTGAACCGTCCTAATATTTCCGTTTTTGGTCTCTTTACTTTCACTCTTATCACCCTATATTCATTTTTTACACAGTTATAAAAATGTTATTTTTAACATATATCTGACATGATGATTATTCTGCTTAAATTCTCAATAGATTCCTATGCACTTACAACACATTCAAACTTTTTGCTACGAACCGTTTCTAAATAATTTGGTCTCTATCCATCTTACCTTAACTTCTACCCCTTTTTCTCTCACTGTGTGCTGGTTTCAATGACCTTTCTGTTCCTAGAATGTGCCAAATTCTTTTCTAAATCAGGAACTTCCACTTATATTCATGGTCCCTGAAATGTTCTTACTTCAATTCTCAGAAATGTTCCCTGTATTATTTGGAATTCACCTCAAATGTCTTCATTTCATAGAGGCTTTCCTTGGCACTTTGTCTAAATACTTCTTCTTCATCACTATTATTTTACCTTTTATTTTCCTCATATTACGACATAAAATGTTTTTTTTTTTAACTTATATATGTTCATTTACTATTTCCTGTCCTTTTCCACTAGAAAATAATGGTCCCAGTCTCTAAACCTTTGCTCGGCATATATTAGACACATACTTTTTGAGCAAATGATTAACTATCTGTACTACTTGTTTAAGTTGCAAATTCCTGCCTAACCCCACAACATGGAGTCAAAATTTTCAGAGCAGAAATGTTCCTAGAAATCTGAGTAACACATAAGAAACTAAATAATTTTTTATACAGATCAATGTTTTGGTTACTGCTTTCCTCTGGATGAGGCCAGAACCTAGGCAAGAAGAACTTCTAAAATAATCAGGCATATTATCTGTTTTCCCCTTGAATTCTAACTTCATAGAAGAGATAGAACATGTAGAGGAGGGATGGATTTTTCTGGGCTCTATTTTCCTGTGAGTGTATTAGAACTGACCTTCCTCTGACTATTGGGGAGGTTGGTCTGTAGCTGGGCTCTCATTTAGAGTGACCACAATTAGAATTCAGTGTGTCTCTCTGCTCTTATTTCATTCCCGTGCTAAAGCTTGGATATTTGAGGGGAAAGTAGACTCTTCCTTAAGCGATTGTGGGGAGGATCCATTAGGTGGTCCATGCCTTGCTGTACTGCTATTAGTGTCCTTCAGCTACCTTGGTTTGATGCCCATGGCTTTGGCCAGAGTTTCAACTCTGCCCGGGCATTATTGAATTAACACAGAATTCTAAATAAATACTGTCTCCTAGATATATTAGCTATTTTCATAAGGAAATAACTCATCAGGTTCCCTTTACTTTGTATCTGCATGAAAAATTGATAGAAATGTTATTTAGTGAACAAGAATATTATTAGGATGTTTATCTTTTGCTTCTCAGGTTAGAGGTTGTTCCCTAAGATTAATAGAACTTTATATATTTATTAGAAGTATGTTTTAAAGTATTTTACTCCCATCTTTTGCTCTTTTATCTTTGTCCAATGAAAATAAACATCATTAAAAATACCCATTTTCAATAAAATATAAAACAAAAAGAAAATAAAAGCAACAAACAAAAATACAAATTTGAGTGTAGAGCTTATCTAGTAAATGTCTATTAAGCATAGAATTTGTGCCTGTTTCCCTGTCAGTAACCTATTTATCCATTAAAGTTCAACTCAAAGTCACCTGTGGGACCTTTCCTAATTTGTGTAGGCAGAGTTAGTTTCTCCTCTGCTTTAAAACAAAAAGCTCTGTACTTTTTTGGAGCATTTATTACATTTCTTGAAATTTTGTATATGTTTATCTCCCCTATCTAACCTGTAAGATCGTTAAAGAGAATCTTTTTTCCTAATCTCCAGTATTTAGCACAACAGTATTTTCTCCAAATCTCCGGTATTTAGCACAACAATTGACAAAAAATAAGTATAGTCATGTGCTATATAACAATGTTTTGGTCAATGCCTATTTATGATGGTGATCTCATAAGATTAAAATGGAGCCAAAAAACTCTTGTTGCTAGGGGTGTCTTGATAATCCTGGCCCTGTGTAGGCATAGGCTAATATGTATGTTTGTGTCTTGGTTTTAAACAAAAAAGTTTAAAGGTAAAAAAGGTATTTAACAGTAGAAAAAACTTATAGAATAAGGATATAAAGAATAAAGATGTATTTATATCTTTTGTTGTATCTTTATATTCTAAAGATATTTTCGTACCTTAATTCATTATTGAAGAAAGAAAAATATGTTTTCATAAATTTAGTGTAGCCTAAGTTTGCAGTATTTATAAGGTTCACAGTAGTGTACATTTATGTCCTGGGCCTTCACATTTAATCACCACTCACTCACTGACTCACCCAGAGCAAATTCCAGGTCTCTAGGTTCCACTTATGGTAAGTACCCTATTTAGTTGTACCATTTTAAAAATCTTTTATACCGTATTTTACTGTATTTTTCTATGTGTAAATACACAAATATTCCCCGTTGTTTTATAATTACCTACAGCATTCAAGAATAATGCCCAAATTCACTGGGTGGGGGAAATAGTTAATTAATTTTAATAGGAACAAATCCAGCATTAAAAGTAGATGACAGAGTTGTTTTTTCTTCAGAAAGTCATTATGACACAAAATAAGGCAGATAAAAGAAAAGCTCTGAGAATTAAGAAGAAATGTCAAAGACTTTTAATGAAACAAAAAAGTGGGATAGATTAGATTAGATAGTAGATTAGTGGCACAGTAGATTACTTGCAGAGCTGACTCTTCCACATTTCAGAGCAACCATTTGTCTTTGGCCCCTCTTCAGGGCTCTGATTGCCTTTGTTCTCTCTGCCCCTCTATCTTATTTTCCCATGACTGTCTCTCCCTGGTCATGCAGTTGCCTCCAATCTGTCAGCTGTAAAGTGAGGAAACACTGCCTATAAAATTAATTTATCAAATTGTATTGACGACTGTTTGGTTTTCTTGTTGTCTTTCCCATATTTTAATTGGGATCACTGACTTTAATACCAAGAAATATTTAAATATTTGAGGTACCTGTAATCCCTGAAAGTGACCAAGGGAGTTAGCCATTTCCCTAGTCAAGTGCCAAGTGGCTCATTAGGCTGACTCTGATTTGTAGCCAGTTATGGATGAATGGTGGCAGAATTTCCATTGTTGATGCTAAGGGTCTCAGCAAGGTGAAGAAACACAATCTTTATTCAAAGAGAATTTTTCTGATTTCCTGATAATCAACTTGTGGAGACAAAGGTAGTCATTGTGACCCACTGAAAGGCTTATTGTGCAAGTAGAATCTTGTTGGATGACTTTTGTCACATGCTGTAGGACAGTTTGTTATTATCACCATCTGCCACCTCTTCCTTCTTCAGGGGATTGCTGAAGATTGAAAACAAATCAAGCACTTATCATGGAATTTGTGGAAATTAAGAAACCAAGACCTTTGCTTTCATGTTTATTAAAGAAGATCACTAAAGATATTGACTAGAGAATGCTGTGTGCTATTTCAATTACATTTGTTATTCTTTCATTAACAGGAATTTTGATTCTTCAAAGAAGTGGCTCACATTTAATTTTAGGTGACCTGAAATAAATAACAGACATACGGTTATTAATTGCAATGGGTCATTTTCTTGGAAACATGTACATTTTCTGCATTTTAATGACAACTATTGGCTTAAAAATATATCTAGTTCAAGGACTGGGAAACCATCTGCTCAAGAACACTGAGTAGATATAAAAAGAAAGCAAAGGTCTTTAGTGGTAAGTATTGTCTGAAATATTTTGTTTCCTAGAACAGATCTCTGGGTTCTAATTTAATCTTAGATAAGATTATTTTATATATATTAAATTTTAAATTATTACAGTAGATTAGATCTATAGTCTATGGTATAGACTATATTTCCTCAATTTATCTAGTAATTGACACATCATCCACTTTGTTTTTGATGTGATGAAATGACAGGGGTCACTGTTATAGGTGAAGCATGAAACCTTTAAAATTTTTTACTATAATGTGACATTCGGAAGCTAAGTTTGGAGTTTTAGTATTAGAAAAATTACATGGTTCTCTAAGGACTAAGCTGAAGTCTACTTTAAACACTAGGCCCATAAATTCATCTACTATGATCTCCACCTTGGTTACTCTGATTCAGTCCAAAATGCAGTTATTGACAATAGTATAAAGAGTTGCAAACATTTTGTAAACAATATTTTAATAACATAGGGATTGTTTCTGTTACATCACAACAAAGGAGGGATTGAAAGTGCTGTACTGGTTAGATCATGGAAGGGCACATATGTGTATCTGAGTGGACACACGTTACAGTATCTACCAGAGAAAAACATTAAAACAAATTGAAACTTAAAGGGGCCAACTGGGGACACAGTTAACATTTTTTTCCTTGAAATTATGGATTCCAATCTGCAAACTTAAACTATGATTGTAACTATGTGTACTTACCACATATTTCATCTTCAATTTTATTGTGACTTTTCATTCTTGTTTATTTTTCGCTAGGAAGGGGAGTTGTAGGGACAGATTCAGGTACTGGAACAGGAAAATTTTGTCTAAACCATGGAAATCTTGGAAATGGAAATGGTGAAAGTGGGCGAAATGGATATGGGTAATGGAACACAAAAAACCCTGAAGAAAATTCATCGCTGTCACTGATCTGTTGAAAGAAAGAAGTTAAAGGGTTATTTTACTTTTTACAAAGAAGAGAAATTAAACAGCTTTGCTTTTTAAATAATGGGCCTTTATTTTTAGGAAGAGACTTTAGAAGCTCTAAAATCCTTTATCCTTTCTGTGTGTACTATGGATGGGGAGTTTATTAATTTGCATCATTTAAAAATTATTTAGAGAGGTATGTTCTTGTATCTTTCCACTTCAAGGCAAATTTTTCTGGCAATTACTTCTTTACTTACAAGGCCAAGATGAATGTGGCGTTGCAGTACCATAAAATTTCTCCCTTTGCCTTCATGCAAGTTCTTTACCCAAACCACATGTAGGAAACAATCTCTCTCAGTATTTCAGTTCCTTCTTCCTGCTTTCTCTCTCAATTATCTGTCTGTATCTCTATTAGTTTTTGTATTCTTAACTCTCTGTTTGTAGTTTTTGTGATACAATCATGCTTTCCAGATAATAGGATTTCCATAAATAAAAACAAATCTTTAAATAAGGCTTTCCCTCTTAAATTTTATTTTCTTTTTATTAAACAATTTTAGTTAACTGTTTAGACTCATATAATCCATGAGCAAATTTGCCACTGGGAGGATCATAAAAGCTGGCCCACATCTCTTAATGCTCGGGTTTCATTTTCTACTTTTTTTGAAATGAGTTTCATAGAGCTCAGGCAGAGTGGAGGCCTGAGTTATTAGGCCAGATAAATCTAGTAAAAAATATTGTAACCCAAATCATCACAGAGTGATCCTGGATTTCAATCCTATTCTTACCGTGATATGAGATATGGAGATAATTTCCTTCCTATGGGCAGAGTTCAAATCCCTGAAGTCTAAACCTCTGTTGAGTGCTAATACCAAAAGCTTGTTATGAATCTCTCCACAGTTTGGGAGGTTTAGGTAAATCAATATCTTTAACAACAGTTATGAATATTTCACACATAAAACTTACATGTAAAAAAGAGAAAAGGTAACTTACACTTCTTTTTTCTCGTTCCTGGTCTTGAGAGACCTAACGGTCAAACAGTGAAATTAATTAAACTCTTGCTCATGAAAACACACAAATAAATATATACATATGCATGAGGGAAATAATTTGACAATCTATTACCTAATATTGTCTCATAATAACCGTTTTTTAAAATACCCAGAATTTGTCTAGAAAATGTAGAAATGATTTTCCTGAAAAGTCTTAATATGTATTCTTAAATGGCTCAAATTCACCACTACACCAAAGATATGTGGAACTGAATTATGCACTGAATGGTATATGATTTATAATATTTTCTGGAGTGTAATGATAAAAGGGCAGGTGTTAGGTATTCTTACAGAATACAGCATGTGTGTTGGGTATTCTTACAGAAGACAGCATGTGAAAGAGAAAAAACCCTGAAGATTCATGAATCAAGACAAAATATACAGTCATGCATTGTCTAACAGCAGAGGTAAGTTCTGAGAAATGGGTAGTTCAGTGATTTCATCATGCAAACATCATAGAGTGTACTTACACAAAACTAGATGGTATAGCCTACTACATACCTAGGCTAGATAGTATAGTCTCTTGCTCCTAGCCTACAAAACTGTATGGCATATTACTATCCTGAATACTGTAGGCAGTTGTAACACAATGGTAAGTATTCATGTATCTAAAAATATCTAAGACATATCTTAACATAGAAAAGGTACAGTAAAAAATATAGTATAAAAGATGGAAAATGGTACGCTTTATACCTATACACTTACATAGGTTACGTGCCATAAATAAAGCTTTCAGGACTGGAAGTTGCTCTGCGTGAGTTAGTAAGTGGGTTATTGCATATGAAGGCCTAGGACATTACTGTTTACTCCTGCGGACTTTGTAAACACTGTACACTTACACTACACTAACCTGATAAAAACGTATTTTTCTTCCTTTGATAATAAAGTAACCTTAGCTTACTATAACTATTTTACTTTAACTCTTTTGTAATAACACTTAGCTTAAAACAAACACATTTTACAGCTGTACAAAAATATGTTCACTCTTTATATCCTTACTCTATACGCTTTTTCTTTTTTACTTTTAAACTATTTTGCTTAAAACTGAGACACAAACATATACATTTGCCTAGGCTTCCACAGGGTCACGGTCATCAATATCACTGCTTTCCACTTCCCCATCTTGTCCTACTGGAAGGTCTTCAGGGGCAGTTAGACACGTGGAACTATCATCTCCTATGATAATAATGCTTTCTTATGAATACCTCCTGAAGGATGTGTCTGAGGCTGTTTTACAGTTAATGTTAAAAAAATAGTAGAAGGAGTAAACTCTAAAATAATGATAAAAGCATAGTACAATAAATACACAAACCAGTAACATAGTTGTTTATTATTGTATTATGAACTGTGCATGATTTTTTGTGCTCTACTTTTATATGACTGACAGAGGGTAGGTTTGTTTACACCAGCATCATCACAAACACATGAACACATGACTAATGCATTGCCCTATGACATAATGATGGCTACGGTATCATTAGGTGGTAGGAGGTTTTCAACTTCATCATGATTTTTTTTTTTTTTTTTTTTTTTGAGACGGAGTCTGGCTCTGTCGCCCAGGCTGGAGTGCAGTGGCCGGATCTCAGCTCACTGCAAGCTCCGCCTCCCGGGTTTACGCCATTCTCCTGCCTCAGCCTCCCGAGTAGCTGGGACTACAGGCGCCCGCCACCTCGCCCGGCTATTTTTGTGTATTTTTCAGTAGAGACGGGGTTTCACCGTGTTAGCCAGAATGGTCTCGATCTCCTGACCTCGTGATCCGCCCGTCTCGGCCTCCCAAAGTGCTGGGATTACAGGCTTGAGCCACCGTGCCCGGCCAATTTTTTTTTTTTTTTTTTAAGAGAGGTAAGATTGCTCTGTTGCCCAGGCTGCTTTTGAACTTGTGGGCTCAAGTGATTCTTCTGCCTTGACCTCCCAAATTACAGGGAATACAGGTATAAGCCACTGCACTTGGTAGCTCTGTTATAATCTTATGGGACCATCCTTGTATATATGGTTCCTGGTTGACAGAAATATGCGGTACATGGTTATACATAAATATTTTAGAATGTAGAAATCGATACTTACTGGGAAACCAACAGCCACTGCCAGGATGGCTGTGATCAGAAGGAGAACTTTCTTCATCTGCAAAATGGAGTAAATAAAATAAAAAATAAGAAGAACTTTCATTTTATTCATAAATATCCTAGAAGTCAGCAAAAAGACTATGAATTCAAAAGATCCAGTTAAACTATGAGTTAGTCGACAAATAGCTCTTTGAGTTTGAGCAAGTCACTTACAATCGTAGGAAATCAATCTATTTGTTAATAAAGAACTTTTATAAGATCAAATAAAAGGAGCTTTGTAATTTCAGAACTATAGTACACTGGTTACTTTAAAAATAAGCATTCACATATTATTTAAGAATAATAATTCCTATGTAACAAACCTACACATGTATCCCTGAACTTAAAATAAAAAATAAAAGAATAATACTTCTATGTACTTGTAAAGTACATAGTTTCTGGAAGAAATAATGCATGGGTTTATACACAGAATGCTAGTTTTGGAAGTTAGAGTGTTAGTTTGGAAGTAAGAAGTAAGTTTGAATTTAGTGATCTCAGAAAGTTCAACATTCCTTATACTAATGTCCATGAAAGTAATGTAGGTGACAGATTTATTTGCACTGGTTCCAGGCAACCCCAAAAAGTCCATGATGTGAAGAAGGATCTGTTTTCATGCCTGCTAATACAAAATCCATCCTGCAGTCCATGTATCAAAGAGTAATTTTGACTTTCAAGTTTTATTATTTAATAAATAATAAAGAACTTTTCCAAAGCATTTTGTTGTATTTTAATTTTCACTGTAGATTCCTTATCATATCACACACACTGTTAAAATGTATCAATTACAATATCGTTATATTTGAGAAAGCTGACCTAAATTAAAGATTTATTCAATAATTTTATAATGGAGTACACAATGAAACATAGAACATTTGCATTTACAAATATTTGTCATTAACACAATAAATGTGCATACTACTGGATTTCAAATAATAATGGGAAATTTTCTGTATTGGATGGTATCATTAGGCATTAATCCTCTTCTTTGTCATGGTGAGAATGCAGTATATGCTAGAGAACATGTTGGGGGTTCTGGGAAAGGCAATCAAGTTGAAAATGTGGATTAGCTATGGGACTTTCCTTGAAGTTTGCCTCATATTTGTTAATTTATTAGCTTATAAAGTTTTTCTTGATAACTGATTAAGTATGAGATGTTATTCTAGGTATTGTGTATGTGCAGGCATACCTCATTTTATTGCACTTCATACATATCTTGTTTTTTACAAACTGAGTGGCAATTTGTGGCAATCCGGCCTCGAGCAAGTCTATCAGCACCATTTTTCCAACAGCACATGCTCACTGCATGTCTCTGTGTCATATTTTGGTAATGCTAGCAATATTTTGTAGTTTTCAGTATTATAATATATTTTAATATCTATAAGACATTATAAATATGTAATAAGATTTTATTATACTTTTTATGGTGACCTGTGATGAGTGATCTTTGGTGGTGGTACTTTGATCCAATTATTTGGGGCTGTTATGGGAAAAATAAGTGGCAAACTTATTTGACAAATGTTGTGAACGTTTTGATTGCTTCACTCACTGGCCATGCTCCCAGTTATCTCTTCGTCTCCTCAGGCTTTTCTATTTCCTGAGATATGAGAATATTAAATTTGGGCCAGTTAATAACCCTACAATACCCTCTAAGTGTTCTAATGAAAGGAAGAGTCACATGTCTCCTACTTTACATCAAAAGGTAAAAATGATTTAGTGAAGAAGGAATGTCAAAAGTCAAGATAAGATGAAAGGGAGGATCTTGCAGCAACTAGTAAGTCAAGTTGTGAATGCAAAGGAAAAGTTTAGAAGGACATTAAAAGTGCTACTACAATGAACACAGGAATGACAAGAAAGTGAGAGTCTTGTTTCCAATAAGGAGAAAGTTTTAGTTGTCTGGATAGATCAAACCAGCCAACACATTTTCTTAAGCAGAAGCCTAATCTAGAACAAGGCCCTTATGCTCTTTAATTATACAAAGCCCGAGAGATGTGAAGAAACTGCAGAAGAAAAGTCGGAAGCCAGCAGAGATTGGCTATAACATAAAAGTGCAAGATAAAGCAGCAAGTGTTGATATAGAGGCTGCAGCGTTATCCCGAAAATCTAAGAACACTGATGAAGGTGTCTACAATAAGTAATAGATTTTTATTGTGGATGAAACAGTCTTATTTTGGAAAAAGATGCCATCTAGAACTTTCATAGCTAAAGAGAAGGAAACATTGCCTGGCTTCAAAGCTTCAAAGGACAGGCTGACTCTTTTTAAGGGATATAGCTGGTGTCCTAAATTGAAGCCAATGCTCATTTATCATTTCAAAACTCCTAGTGCCATTAAGAATTATACTACATCTACTCTTCCTGTGCTCTATGGATGGAACAACAAAGCCTGGATGGCAGTACATCTAGCACAGCATGGTTTACTAAATGTTGTCAGCTCACTTCTTAGGAAAAAGTATTTTTTTTCAAAATATTACTGTTCATTGAAAATGCACCTGAGCCCCCAAGAACTCTGAAGCAGATGTTCAAAGCGATGAATGTCGTTTTCATGCCTGGTAACACAACATCCATTCTGCAGCCCATGGATCAAAGAGTAAATTTGACTTTCAGGTTTCATTATTGAATAAATACATTTTGTTAGGCCAAAGCTGGCAAAGACAATGATTTCTTCGACGGACCTGGGCAAAGTAAATTAAAAACCTTCTGTAAAATATTCACCACTCCAGATGCCATTAAGACCATTTGTGATTCATAGGAGGAGGCCAAAATATCAACATTACAGGAGATTGGGAGAAGTTGATTCCAACTCTTGTGGATGACTTTGAGGGATTCAAGACTTCAGTGAAGGAAGTAACGTGCAGATGTGGTGGAAATAGCAAGAGAACTAGAATGAAGCTTGAACATGTGACTTAATTGCTTCAATCTAACGGTAAAACTTGAGTGAATGAAAAATTGCTTCTTATGGATGAACAAAGGAAGTGGTTTCTTGAGATGGAATCTACTCCTGGTGGAGACACTGTGAAATATTTTTCAAATGACAGTAAACGATTTAAAAACATAAACAATGGATAAAGCAGTGGCAGGGTTTTCAAGGGTTGAGTCTAATTTTGAAAGAAATATTGTGGGCAAAATGCTTCACGTGCTCCAAAATGCTACAGCATCTCATGCTGCTGAGAAATCTTTTGTGAAAGGAAGAGTCAATCCGTGTGTCAAATTTTGTTGTTGACTTATTTTAAGAAATTGCCACAGCCACCCTAGCCTTCAGAAACCATCACCCTGATCAGTCAGCAGCCATCAACATCAAGGCAAGACCATCCACCAGCAAAAAGATTATGTCTCAGTGAAGACTGAGATAATTGTTAGTACTTTTGAGCAATAAAGTATGTTTTAATTAAGATTTTTATGTTGTTTTTCTAGACATACTGCTATTATGCTTAACATATAATGCTATAGTGTAATCATAACTTTTATGTACATTGGGAATCCAAGAAATTCACTCGACCTGCCTAACTGTGATACACATTCTATGGTGGTGGTTTAAGAACTGAATCTGCAGTATCTCTGAAGTTTGCCTGTAATATCAGTTTGGAAAGTCCCTGATTTATGGATCTTTTAATCTCACTGTTACATTGTTATAGGTAAATACATTACAAAGTTTTCTAAAGATTATTTAATTTAATATTTTACATTGAAGAAAATGCCAATTTTTAATGTCATTATCATTTTCAAGTACCTTTGAGATAGTGGAGATTCTAGGGAAATTTTATCACCTTTTGATGTTTCCTATATATCTATAAGACAAAAGAACACAGTGTAAAAAATGTAGCAACACTTTGATCTCTGCCTTTATTTTCTGATGTTAATCAAAATTTGAATTCAAATTCAAAAAAGTACCAGATAATCTAATAATTTTGAGAAGACAGGAATGTAAAATTCCAGTCAAGTTCAGACTTCTACAGGCAGATTGTTAATGTAGGAAATCAAGAGTAAAAAATTATACAAACACTCACATGCATACACTCACACATTCTCACAGACACACACATACATATACATATGTCTACTTTCTATGTGAAAAGCATTGTGGTGGGTGCTTTCAGGGATACAATGAGAAAGCATAATTTTTTCCATATGAGACTTCCACATGGAAGACAGTTACAGATATTTCTATAATGCAATACAAAGTGTGATATATACCATATGTAGAAATTGCAAAATATTGGGAGTATTTAGAATAAGAAAGAGACAAGTTGAGGAAATAGTTTTAGAGAGGGTAGAATTCAAGCAGGGCTTTTACAATTTCTTTCAACAGGTTTCAAGAATTATTTAAAACTACATTAAGCAAAGAAGTAAATAAACCACATCACAGACTCTTCCAGATCATGTCTTAGAGTCAGGACATAGCATAATTACCAGATATCTCCTTTTATTTTTATACTTATCAAGTCATGATACCCATGGCAGTTTATTGCTGTGTGCTATAGAATAAATGATACCCCAGATAAATTAGATGCATCTTCCTAGAAAATTAATTTTATTCAAGAATTTATGGGAAAGACAAATGACTTTTATATTAAAATCAACATAAAATGTTATGGAATGGAATGTAAGTACTGCATATATTTTAAAGATAAAAGAGGAGGCCAAAGAAATTGGCTGTTGCTCAGATGTTAGAGAATCTCTGGCGGTGCATGTTTCCTCTCTTTGCTGACCTGGTGGCCACAAAGTTAAAAATAAACCTGAGGCTCTGTTGTCTCACTCTGTCCGCACTATTCCCAACCAGGGCTCCACTCCTACAAATATTCGTTTATGGTCACTCTAAAATAAATATTTACTGCAACAAGATAGTGATTTAAAAAAAAAGTTTTGCAAACAGAATACTAAAAATGATTTTCTAATTACTAAGTCTACAAATTCAAGCAACCATTACATGACAGTCTCAATAATTTAAATTTTTATGATTTAAAGAAAAATATATGGAGAGATGCTATATATTTATATTTACAAAATAGATATACAATCTTAGTTTACAATGATATTTAAGACCTTTCTTACCTCAGACATTTCAGTCAATTCTTTGTCTCTGACGCTGTTATAAGAAATAGCAAGTATCTGGCCCTGGAATATTGCAGCTGTTTTATATACTCGAAGGTATAATGGATTGGAGAAATCTGTGGCTTAAAGGCTTCTCCCGAAGGATCAGTTATTACTCATCAACTATCACACTATGTTGAAATTGGGGAATAACCAAAGTTTAGTTTCATAGAAACTACCAAATACCAAAATCTTTTGTGTTTTTTTCCTCCAAATTTTGTGTCTTGTATATTTGAAGCTTATCACTTTACATGTTGTTGTTCCGTTGTCTACTGTCACAATTTTTTTCCTTTACTTCCCACAATTTAAAATACCTCCAAGCGTTTTACTGGTATTGATTATAATCTATTGCAAAACATATTTGATAGTGCTGGAATCTTAAGAAAATAAAAAATCTAAAAATCGTTAAAGATGGGATTAAAATCTTTTGCATGATTCTGCTTTCAGCTTCTTCATTTTATTATCAGGATTAGAGCTTCATAGATGAGTGAATTGTATTTTTGGAGCACCACAGCATCTTGTTTACCTTATGGAACACTATACTTTGTTTCTCAACTAAAAATTCACTTGCAACAGAAAGGGTATCATCATCGTTAAGTGCTGGACTAGAAACTAGAGTCCACAAAACATTCAAGAATTACCTTAAATATGCACGCATATTGTATATGCCTTTTTCAAGAGTCATAAAATTTGAGCTTTAACTCATTTGAGAGCTTTCAAGAATATTCTATTATTGAGTTCAAGTTCTACTTCGAAAGAGGTTATATAGTTCAGATTGTAGTAGTAGTGCATCAAAGTCCCTTTTCTTCTTTTTATTTTTTCTAGAAATCACTTCTCAAGGGAACTCAGAAAAATAATAACAGCTAAGTTTTTTTGAGAACTTCAAGTGCTGAAGCACAAATTTAAATGCTTTATATATATAATATAATTAAATTCCCCAAACCACCTTAAGAGGAAAGTACTATGATCAACACCATCCCATTCTGAGACTGAGAAGCGAGAATATTAGTAATCAGTTTGGGTATTATAACTAGTCTCTGGCAGATACTGAATTGAGCACCAGCCATTTGATTCTAAAACCCACATTTATAACTAGTGCCTTATACTGTCACTGTAACAGAAGGTGAGAAAAATCAGCACAAAGTCAGAGAAACATTAAACTTCCTTTACCTCTAACTTAACGTTTAATCTTATCTCAATGATTTAAAGACAACTACCTGAATCAGAAACTTAACATATTAAACCTGGTACGTTATTGCATATTGTTTTCTGTTTTGACCAATATGGGGCTCACAGTACATTTCCCCAGGGCTGGGGATGACAGATGTGTGTGTGTGTGTGTGTGTGTGTGTGTGTCTGTGTGTGTGTGTGTGTGTGTATTATCCATTTCCTTACCTAAAACCTGTCTTTCAATGTGTTTTACTTCAATTTCTTTTATCTGAAATTGCTCTAATGGAGGTTGGCAATTGCCACTGAATTGTGAAAACCGTAAATGATTTTCTGTCCTTGTGTTACTTCAATTCTTTTGACATTTAACTGTGACTATTCCCATCTAGAAATCTATTTTTCTCTTCCTTGGATTCTTTAAGCCAATTTTTCTCTTCCTTGGATTCTTTAAGCCAATGGATTATTTTTCATGTTCTTTTTCTTTTAGTAGCAACCATAGGTCTTATTTTCTGATTATTTTTCTTTGATTTATTATACTTGACAATTTATTTTCTTACTCTTCACTTTCTCTTATAATATAATCTACTTCTGACTCCTTAAGCTCTGCCTTCAGCTAAAACTCTTCTCTAATTACCCACAGTCTTGTATCCAACTGAATAAGCATCAAAATATCAAACCCAACCTATTCAAAACCTAGTTTACTATTTTTCCCTCTTAATACGATCCTCACTTTTATGTAATCTCTCAGCTGATGATCATCAATCACTCAGTTATCCAAGCAATCAGTCTAAGACTCATCCTGTTTTTTTCTTGTGCCTTCTCTTCCATATCAAATAGTTGTTAACTTTTTCCTTCTTATAATGCTCTGGAATAAATCTCTTCCATCTTCTTTGTCTTTTCCTTAGTTTGGTTTCTCATTCTCTCCTAGAGTGTTATAGTAGCCTCTTATATAGAGTCCCTGTCGCCAGTATTTTCCTCTTCAAGCTATCTCCCACAGCAATGCTATAATGATCCTTAAAGTGGCTTTCAAAATTTTAAAAATAAAAGCCACAGTAAAAAATGCATTATATGTCATAACTCAGTCTGCACAAACACACATACACACACAACTAGGACAAGGATTTAATAAAATAATTTTTACATTGTTTACATGAGGAACATACTGAAATTTTCAATTTTTTCAGGTATGTTCTAACCTAGTTTCTTACATGTCTTTCATTCTATTCTAATTTATATCTCTTAAATTCTAGTAGTGACCCACAAAATTCATTTCTCAATGGAAAGAGAAGGATTTAAATAGTGGCAGAATACTAACAATCTAGAAAACGAAATAAACTGCTCATTGTATTATTCTTACTCACTTGAAGGTTTAAATTTTTAAAAATACAATATTGGGGAAAATTATTTTACTGAAACATTCTCTTCCTCATTGGCTTCTAAGCTCCATTAGGGCAAGGATGATGCATTTTTAATTCTTAGGTGTTGGATATCTAGCATAATGATTGCCCCATAACAGGTAATTAATAAATATTTGTTGTGCAAAAATATGCATTTGACTAGTTCCTAATATACTTGGAAAAACAAGAAGGAATTGTGTTTTGAAAGGAATAAGAAGATCAGAGGACTCCACTCTAGAAAAAGAAAGGCTAATTTGTATGAGCAATTGAAGTTGTTGTAATGGAGTTCACTGGACAACTACCCAATACTTTGTGTTGCTATTGTTTGTAATATAATTTTGCCCCAATGGGTAAAAATATGACTTAATATGAAAATATCCCAGGATTTTGTATGAAAAGCATTCTTTTTCAGTTACATTAAAAAAAAAAGTTTTCAGAAATTAAGGTCGATCCTTATCCATGTGCAAACATGTAGGCAAATCATGAGACTCAGTTTTCATACCTTAGTGTATAACTAAAGGTATTTTAAATATTTAATTTAATATGTTGACTTCATAATCTTAAATGTTGTGTCGTGCACATTGCAGATAGTAAATAATTGTCAGCTGTATTGAAGGAATATTCCTCTCTTAGCCATGTTTTTATCTTCAAAGAAAATAAAAATTGCTAGTTTTTCAGGACAATCTCCTTTTACAGATCATTTTAACAGTGAATTTGAGTAACTGAGGAAAAGAATAAACAGTTTTCATTGAACATTCCCTAGTTATTAGTTACACTTGAAATGACCTTTGTGGTTCATTTTCAAGGTGAAGCTGTCAACTCTGGATTTGTGGAAGGTTTGTATTATTTTCCTCAGAAAAGTACTTTGATATAAAAATCCAACAAAAAGAAGCTATACATTTCTTATGTTCGTTCGTCTTTCCTGTATAGAACTGGATTCCAGTGAGCACTTGTTCCTTTCTTGATTTTGTCTCCCATCTGTGTTGGCCCACAAATAGTTCTGATCAAGCCGGGAGGTTGTTGCCTAAATCTGTGACTATGCTGTTACTAAAATTCTAGCCACCATGAGGCAGTAGGAATAATGAAGTCAAGGATGGATAGCTCTAAGCTAAATGAGTTAGGAAGAACTATAGATTTCACAGATAAGACTGTGTTTAGATATTTAAATCTTCATCTTTATTAGTTGTAAGTGGACAAATCAGGCTTTCTGAGTCTCAATTTTCATCTCTAAAGGGAATTGTCTCTGGAATTGAGAATAAAATGAAATGAAAGGTATAAAGGCACTAATCATGTGTCTGACATCATTAATGGTGGTTTCTGCAGCATCAGAGGCATTGGCTCAGGATATCCTTTAAGTGTAGCTTTGAGTAGATCAGACTTCTTGCTGCCACCCATTTTCAGGGGTCCTCAGATACATAGGTTCGCTGGCTAATCTAAAGGTATATGAAAGCCACTTAAGTAGTAACTGGAATAAGACAGTAATATCTTAACAATAAGCTTAATATGTTAATTAAATCTGAATGTAAGTAGGCGAAGTCTAAACCAAGCAGTGTCAGGTAGGGGTAATTATTCTTTCTGGTTGGCAATCTGGTTATGTGACCTCCACACAACCTCCCAGTATTGTCTAACTAACTGTAATCCTGGCTGAACTTCTGCAGTAGAACCTGGGGTTGCTTTTTGTGTGAATCTTAATTCAATTGGCAAGAATACAAAATATAGAAAAGACTAACAATGTAAAAGTTACAGCTACAAAAATCCCCTCTGCAAATTCTTTAGTACATGATTATCCTTAAAAGGCAAGGGCAATCGAAGGAACAGCAACCAGGATGTTTTACTGGAAAGAAAAGTTGTGAGTTGCTTCACAGGAAAGAGGTTGGACATGTTATATGAAAAAGTCATACGTTTATTTGAGGGGATGCAGATGGAAGAAGTAAAAACTAATTTGGTTTTTCGTTTTAGTTTATTAAATTAAAGGTATTAATTTAATTTAAGGTATTAAATTACTCTATAAGAAAGGTATTAAATTACTCTACAAGGTATTAAATTACTCTATAAGAAATTTACTCTATAAGTAATTTACAAGGTATTAAATTACTCTATAAGAAAAAACTTTTTAAAGAACGAAAACATCCATCTATGCAGATATTCAAGGAGTGGATAGATGACCAGAGGCTGAATTACAGCAGAGGGGATTTTTGTGTAGCCATTGGAATTTATTAAATGAACTCTCTGTAATTCCCCTTTCAACCATGATATCCTCAGACTGGGTGTTACAGGGATGAGAATTATCTACTGGAAGAGGTTAAGCAACTTACTAAATACAAAGGCACCATTATCATTAAAGGATTAGACATTAGTACTAGGGAAATGCCCACTATGGGAAGCCTTAGCAGTGGACTAACTCACTATTACAACAATAAGAGAGCAGAAATATTTTATTTCATATCTTTTGGCCTATGGATTTTGCAAAAATTCAAAGCATGCATACCTTTTAGGCAATCATCCTTCTCTTCTGTGAATTGGAAACCATGATAAATGATCTGACCTTTACCAGGCTCACATATATGTCAATACTAAGGAGAAATTTTTCATTTTAAAAAGGGTTTGAGAGACTTTCTAAGAGAATAAACACAAAACAATCCACGAATTCTTATTCCATACTCTATGCCCATGTGTACACATTATTTAGCTTCCACTAATAGGTGAGGACATGTGGTATTTCATTTTCTGTTTCTGAGTTGCTTCACTTAAGAAAATGGCCTGCAGTTTATTTTACTTATTCATTTTCTTATTTAACTTTTACCCTTAGTGCTAGGGCAAAACTTAATTCTATCAACATGGTGTTTGCAGTTACAAGGTTGCTTTTCTGGTAAAAAGCCAGGGATGTTTATCAGATTCAATAAAAAGCCAAGGATGCTTATCAGGTTCAAGAAAAAGTCAGAAATGCTTATCAGTTTCCTCCATGTAGGTAGGATTCTAACTGCTTGCTCATCTCCACTGCAAAAGAAACTGCTGAAATGACTGCTCAGTTTTTTGTTGGTTTTTTTTTTTTTTTTTTTTTTTTTAGTTTTCCAGCTATTGGTTTCCCCCGGGATCCTTAATATCTTGTCTTGCATGTGCATATTTTATGGGTCAGCCAAGGATTTGGGAGAAATACATACACAGATTTCAAGGCTCCTAATTGAGAAGTTCTCACCTTTATGGGACTTTCTCCCTCAGCCATTCCCAAACTCTCTCTTTTGATGCCTCAGGCTAAAAAGACTGTGACTTAATTCTTGAAGTTTCTGCCCTCACACTCTGAAGTTGGGAAATGCCTACAAATGGAAACACAAATAAATATTTATCTGACATTTCTCTCAAAAATCAATTTCCTTGAGTTTCTGCCTATATTCCATCACTGTTGAATGTCTTCAAAGTGTTATTTTTCATATTTTGTCCAGAGTTTATCATTATTAGTAACAGAAAGTTTTAGGTCAATATAAGCTTCGTCATTACCAAAGGATGCAAGTCTATATTCTGAAGGTTTACTCTTATGAGTATCTCTTCAATCTCTTTCTTTTTATCTTCATTGTCACAACTCTCCTAAAGGTCACCCTCCTTGCTTGGCAGGATCAAGATATACAATGCTTTCATGTTCAGTCTTCTAACATAGAATGATCCATTCAGAAACGGAAGCCTAACCATGTTCCTCCCTTCATTAAAACCATTCAATACGTTCCAATTGGTCTCTGTTTAAATTTCAAAATGTTTTATTTGGTTTAAAAGGTCCATAATCACTTGGTCCTGGTGATAAATGGTCTGCCATTTACCTTCGTTGATTATTACACACTAGCCAAAGCAAATTCCTTTATACTCCGTGGAATATGCCTTGTACCTGTGATCTCTAAAATTTCACACTCTGTTTCCTCTGTCTGGAGCATTGCTCTTGATCCTCTTGATTTGGCTGATGCCTTATTGACTTTCACATCTTTACTTTTGTGTATTTCTATAGTACTGAACTTCCTCAGTCATTTCACATAGAAATTCTATTGTTATTTTTGTTCAATTTGTCTAAGAAGCTTTATAGCCTCTTATGGCTCTAGGAAGGCATGGACGATGTCTTCCCTGAATATTGTATTACAGTGCTATGCCTAGTGCCTGGCATATAATTAAAACATGATAAATGTTTAATGAATTAACAAATATAAACTACTTTGGAAACAACCTGATTCTATCCATAATTTCGAAACTTAAATGGCAAAGGTCAACAGCTGGCCAGTCACGAACTAATTTATAAGTCTTACAAATCATAAGACATGAAAAGTCTACCAAAACAATTTCTATATCATATCAAATTTTATTAAGAATTGTGTTGGGAAGCCGAGCCGAGCAGATCATGCGGTCAAGAGATTGAAACCATCCTGGCCAACAAGGTGAAACCTGGTATCTACTAAAAATACAAAAATTAGCTGGGGGGCATGGCAGTGGACACCTCCAGTCCCAGCTATTCGGGAGGCTGAGGCAGGAGAATCGCTTCAACCCAGGAGGCAGAGGCTGCAGTGAGCCAAGATCGCACCACTGCACTCCATCCCAGTGACAGAGTGAGACTTCATCTAAAAAATAAAAATAAAAAAATAAAAAATTGGTTGGTTTCAAAACTTCACTTGTCTCAATCAAAAAGTACCACCTTTTAAAATATATAGTTATTATTTAAAGCATATAAAACTAAAAAACTACATTGTCAACTAGTCTTTTGTTTAAATATATTTGAATGAAACCTCTCTTTCATTATAAAAATTGTTTTTAAAATAATAGCTAATGAAATTATTTAAAATTTTTGCCATCCCACTGTGATTCACTAGGTGGACTTTCCCCTAATTCATTTCATGTTCTGTGTTTTGTGGTTAGGAACTGATTAATTCTGAATTCGAGTTACACAGTTTATAGATTTGTAACCTTAAATACCTAACTTTCTAAGCACATTTTCTTCACCTGTAAAATGGGGCAATTTTATAATTTATCCTATGTACATCTATGGTGAATGTGTGTGCATGTACATATACACTTGTTTGTGTGTAGGGGAGGGGTGTGTATATAAAAAAGTGCTTGTCAGTTTCATAAGTATTTTGACAATGTTACATTAAATAATGTACACCTAGCAGGTCATTATCTAATTATATGAATCCCTTAGGATTTAGTGTAATTAAAATCTTTGTTAAATGCAAAAAAAAGACTTCTTATACTTAGATAATTCAAAGATAAAAACAATGGGACAAAAACTTAAAAGTTTGGACAATTAATGTGGTGAAGATCAGATATATACCCAAAGGAGACTAGCAGTTGAAGTTTGTACTTTTGACGTCAACACACTGCCATATAGAAAGCATCGTTTTTGTTTAAATTATTGTTGCTATGTGGCAAATAGAAAAACATGTTACTGTCATTTTAATGTGGAAAAAACTAAATGTTTTGCCAGGCATGGTGGCTCACATCTGTAATTCCAGCACTTTGGGAGGCTGAGGTGGGTGGACCATGAGGTCAAGAGTTCAAGACCAGCCTGGCCAAGATGGTGAAACTCCATCTCTATTAAAAACACAAAAATTAGCTGGGCATGGTGGCAGGCACCTGTAATCCCAGCTACTCTGGAAGCTGAGACAGAGAATTGCTTAATACCAGGAGGCAAAGGTTGCCATGAGCTGAGATCGTGCCATGACACTCCAGCCTGGGCGACAGAGTGAGAATCCTTCTCAAAAAAAAAATAAACTAAATGATTGTAAAAGGTTAAGAGATTTGCCCAAGTTAAATCTAGATGGGCATGATTCAGACCTATATGCGTGACTCCTCAGGCCTCTCTCTTAAACTCTGCAAAAGAAGCTTGCAACTGGGAAAAATATCTACTCAGCAGAGTCACAGGAAGACTGTCGATAGAGCTCTGTGTAATACAGACATGGCACCAGTACAATAAAACATGTTTTATGTCAAAATACTTATGGTCTAGTCAAACATTATAGAAAATATATATGATAGTGTATAGAAAGGGGTCTTTAATTTTTGGTGGATTCGTATTTAAAGCAATATTAGTTTTAAATGGAGATATTATATATTTTGCAAAGAGAAAGAGAAGTTTAGGAAAAGGTTACATAGGCAATTTGTAATATATACAAAATACAGACCTTTCTACCACTTAAGCCATGAGGTATAGAAAATTATTAATAAAACTTGATATACATTCAAATTATACTGGTAAAACCATGTGTTATGAGTGTGGGGGACAGTTAAGAAGCAGGGCTTCTCAGCTGTTGCTCTTCAGGCTTCAAGCTACGATATAAATGACAAAAAAAAAAAAAAAAGCACTAAGAAATATCCAAGACAGGTACTGAGGAGCTTAAATCCTTCACTCAATATTTATGAAGCACATAGTTGGTGCCAATGTAAGCCGAGCCCATTTCAGTGAGCAGTATGGTGGACATAGGGCTGTGTGGTAGTGGTTCTGGCAGTGGTTAGTAAGAAATCTGGGCATGAGAACTCTGCAACTACTTCCCTTTTTACAGCTGGGGCCAAGTATGCCCTAGAGATTCAGGAATTGACAGCTCTTCAGATTCTACAACATTGACACACAGGGTTCTAATTATTTTGTAAGAATCTACAGATGCTAAGTTGACTTTTAGTTGAACGCATAATGTTAGGAGAGGCTTTAATGAGAATTCATGGATTAATTTGTATTTATTCTCTTAGAAAGTCTCTCACAGGCGTTTTAAAATTAAGAATTGCTCCTTAGTATTAACATATATGCGAGCCTGCTAAAGGTCAGATCATTTATCACGGTTCCCAATTCACAGCAGAGAAAGATGATTGCCTAAAAGGTATGCATGCTTTGAATTTTTGCAAAATCCATAGGCCAAAAGATATGAAATAAAATATTTCTGCTCTCTTATTGTTGTAATAGTGAGTTAGTCCACTGCTAAGGCTTCCCATAGTGGGCATTTCCCTAGTACTAATGTCTAATCCTTTAATGATAATGGTGCCTTTGTATTTAGTAAGTTGCTTAACCTCTTCCAGTAGATAATTCTCATCCCTGTAACACCCAGTCTGAGGATATCATGGTTGAAAGGGGAATTACAGAGAGTTCATTTAATAAATTCCAATGGCTACACAAAAATCCCCTCTGCTGTAATTCAGCCTCTGGTCATCTATCCACTCCTTGAATATCTGCATAGATGGATGTTTTCGTTCTTTAAAAAGTTTTTTCTTATAGAGTAATTTAATACCTTGATAAATTAGTTTTTACTTCTTCCATCTGAATCCCCCCAAATAAACGTATGACTTTTTCATGTAACCTGTCCAACCTCTTTCCTATGACGCCGCTCACAACTTCTTTCCAGTAAAACATCCTGGTTGCTGTTCCTTCGATTGCCCTTGCCTTTTAAGGACAATCATGTACTGAAGGATTTGCAGAGGGGATTTTTGTAGCTGTAACTTTTACATTGTTATTCTTTTCTATATTTTGCATTCTTGCCAATTGAATTAAGATTCACACAAGAAAGCAACCCCAGCTTCTACTGCATAAATTCAGCCAGGATTACAGCTTGTTAGACAATACTGGGAGGTTGTGTGGAGGTCACATAATCAGATTGCCAATCAGAAAGAATAATTACCCCTACCTGACACTGCTTGGTTTCAGAATTTGCCTACTTACATTCAGATTTAAGAAACATATTAAGCCCCTATCTTATTCCAGTTACTACTTAAGTGGCCGTCATACACCTTCAGATTAGTCAGCGAATCGACGTATCTGAGGACCCCTGAAAGTGGGTGGCAGCCCGAAGTCTCATCTACTCAAAGCTACACTTAAAGGATATCCTGAGCCAATGCCTCTGATGCTGCCAAAACCACCATTAACGATGTCAGACACATGATTAGTGCCTTTATACCTTTCATTTCATTGTATTCCCAATTCCAGAGACAATTCCTTTAGAGATGAAAATTGAGACTTAGAAAGCCTGATTTGTCCACTTACAACTAATAAAGGGGAGGATCTACATATCTAAACACAGTCTTATCTGTGAAATCTATAGCTCTTCCTAACTCATTTAGCTTGGAGCTATCCATCCTTGACTTCATTATTCCTACTGCCTCGTGGTGGCTGGAATTTTAGTAACAGTATAGTCACAGATTTAGGCAACAACCTCCTGGCTTGATCAAAACTACCTATGAGCCAACAGAAATGAGAGCCAAAGATCAAGAAAGCAAAACCTACTCACTAGACTCCAGTTCTGTGCAGGAAAGACGAATCAACATAAGAAATATTTAGCTTCTTTTTGTTGGGTTTTTCTATCAAAGTACTTTCCTGAAGAAAATAATACAAACCTTCCACAAATCCAGAGTTGACAGCTTCACCTTGAAATGAACTACAAAGGTCATTTCAAACGTATCTAATAACTTGAGAATGTTCAATGAAAACTGTTTATTCTCTTCCTCAGTTACTCAAATTCACTGTTAAAATAATCTGTAAAGGGAGATTGTCCTGAAAAACTAGCAATTTTTATTTTCTTTGAAGATAAAAACATGGCTAAGAGAGGAATATTCCTTCAATACAGCTGACAATTATTTACTATCTGCAATGTGCACGACACAACATTTAATATTATGAAGTCAACATATTAAACTGAGTATTTAAAATACATTTAGTTATACACCAAAGGTATGAAAACTGAGTATTATGGATTGCCTACATGTTTGCACATGGATAAGGATTGGCCTTAATTTCTGAAAACTGTATTTTTTTATGTAACTGAAAAAGAATCCTTTTCATACCAAATTCTGGCATAAATAATTTCATATTAAGTCATATTTTTATCCATTGGTGCAAAATTTTATTATAAACAATAGCAACAGAAGGTATTGGGCAGTTGTCCAGTGAACTTCATCATAACAACTTTCAATTGTTCATACAAATTAGCCTTACTTTTCTAGATTAGAGTCCTCTGATCTTATTCCTTTCAAAACACAATTCTTTCTTGTTTTCCCAAATATATTAGGAACTAGTCAAATGCATATTCTTTGAAAAACAAGTATTTATTGATTACATATTATAGGACAATCATTATGCTAGGTGTCCAACACCTAAGAATTTAAAATGCATCATTCTTGCTCTAATGGAGCTTAGGAGCCAATGAGGAAGAAAATGTTTAAGAAAAATAATTTCCCCCAATATTTTATTTTAAAATATTTTAAATCTTCACATGAGTAAGAATAATACACTGAGCAGTTCATTTCATTTTCTAGATTGTTAGTATTCTGCCACTATTTAAATCTTTCTCTTTTCATTGAGAATTGAATTTTTTGGGTCACTACGTGAATTTAAAGATATAAATTAGAATAGAATGAAAGACACGTAAAAAACTAGTTAAAATATAACATCCCTGAAATAAAATTGAAAATTTCAGTATGTTTCTCATGTAAACAAGATAAAAATCATTTTATTAAACTCTTGTTTCAGTTGTGTGTGTGTGTGTGTGTGTGTGTGTGCAGACTGATTTATGGCATATAATGCATTTTTCTTTTTACTGTGGCTTTTGTTTTTAAAACTTTGAAAGCTACTTTAAAGAGCATTATAGGGTGACTGAGGGAGATATCTTGAAGAGGAAAAATACTGGGAATAGGGACTCTAAGTAAGAGGCTACTATAACACTCTAGGAGAATGAGAAACAAAACTAAGGAAAAGACAAAGAAGTGGAAGAGATTTATTCAAGGACATTACAAGAAGAAAAAAGTAAATGACCATTCGATGTGGAAAAGAAGGCACAAGAAAAAAATAGGATGAGTCTTAGATTGATTGCTTGGATAACTGAGTGATTGATGATCATCAGCTGAGGGATTAAATAAAAATGAGGAGCATATAAAGAGGGATAAATAAGTTAGGTTTTGAATAGGTTGGGTTTGATGTACCATCAAACTTCTAAATAGATTATTCAGTTGGATACAGAAATAGAAAATGAAATACCACATGTCTTCACTTACTAGTGGAAGCTAAATAATGTGTATACAAGGACATAGAGTATGGAATAATACTCAGAAAAGTGGGATTGTGGGAGAGGGCTGAGAGGTGAGAACTGACTTAATGGTCACATTGTACTTTATTTGGCTGATAGTTACAACTAAAAGTCCAGACCTATCACTACACAATATATTCATGAAGCAAAAGTGCTCTGGTGGTACTTAAAATATGCAAATAATTTTTTTTAAAAAAGATAATACAAAACAAAACAAAAACCTCCACAAGGGCAATATGAGCAATGCAACATTCTTCAGAGGAAGATGAAAGAATACAGGGTTTCTATTTTATCATTTACAAAGTCAAGCATACAGTCCAAAGTAAAACTGAAACAAACCAAAACCTTACATATATGATAGAAGCAAGTGAATGTGACCTGTACTTGAGAGCAAAAGTCATTCAGTATAGATCCATAGACAACCTACATATTGAAATCAGCAGATAAAAACTTCAACCGGGCTCCAACCATTCCAAGATGGCTGAATAGGAAGAGTTCTGGTTTGTAGCTCCCAGCATGATTGACACAGAAGACTGGTGATTTCTGCATTTCCAACTGAGGTACCTGGTTCGTCTCATTCAGACTGATTGGACAGTGGGTGCAGCCCATGGAGGGTGAACTGAAGCAGGGTGGGTCATTGCCTCACCCAGAAGTGCAAGGGGTCTGGGAATTTCCCTTTCCTTGTCAAGGAAAGCTGTAACAGACTACCTGGAAAAATGGGACTCCCTGCCCAAATACTGTGCTTTTCCCAAGGTCCTAGCAACCGGTAGACAAGACGCTTATCTCCCACGCCTGGCTTGGCGGCTCTGATGCCCACAGAGCCTAGCTCACTGCTAGTGCAGCAGTCTGAGATGAATCTGTGAGACTGCAGTCTGGCTGGGGGAGGGGTGTCTGCCATTGTTGAGGCTTGAGTAGGTAAACAAATGTCTGGGAAGCTCAAACTGGGTGGAGCCCACCACAGCTCAACCAGGCCTACTGTCTCTAGACTCCACCTCTGTGGGCAGGGCATAGTTGAACAAAAGGCAGCAGACAACTTCTGCAGACTTAAACATCCCTGTCCAACAGCTCTGAAGAGAGCAGTGGTTCTCCTAGCACCACATTTGAGCTCTGAGAATAGACAGACTGCCTCCGCAAGTGGATTCCTGACCCCCACATAGCCTAACTAGGAGACACCTCCCAGTAGGAGCCGACAGACACCTCATGTAGGCGGCTGCCCCTTTGGGATGAAGCTTCCAGAGGAAGGACCAGGCAGAAATATTTGCTGTTCTGCAATATTTGCTGTTCTGCAGCCTCCGCCAGTGATACCCAGGCAAACAGGGTCTGGAGTGGACCTCCAGCAAACTCCAACAGACCTGCAACAGAGGGACCTGTCTGTTAGAAGGAAAACTAATAAACAGAAAGGAATAGCATCAACATCAACAAAAAGGTCATTTACACCAAAACCCCATCTGTAGGTTACCAACATCAAAGACCAAAGGTAGATAAAACCACAAAGACAGGGAGAAATCAGAGATGAAAAGGTGAAAATTCTTTTTTTTTTTTTTTTTTTGAGACGGAGTCTCGCTCTGTCGCTCAGGCTGGAGTGCAGTGGCCGGATCTCAGCTCACTGCAAGCTCCGCGTCCTGGGTTTACGCCATTCTCCTGCCTCAGCCTCCCGAGTAGCTAGGATTACAGGTGCCCGCCACCTCGCCCGGCTAGTTTTTTGTATTTTTTTTTTAGTAGAGACGGGGTTTCACCATGTTAGCCAGGATGGTCTCGATCTCCTGACCTTGTGATCTGCCCATCTCGGCCTCCCAAAGTGCTGGCATTACAGGCTTGAGCCACCGTGCCTGGCTGAAAAGGTGAAAATTCTAAAAATCAGAGCACCTCTTTTCCTCCAAAGGATTGCAGCTCCTTGCCAGCAACAGAACAAAGTTGGATGGAGAATGACTTTGGTGGGTTGACAGAAGTAGGCTATAGAAGTTCGGTACTAACAAACTTCTCTGAGCTAAAGGAAGATGTTCAAACCCATTGCAAGAAAGCTAAAATCCTTGAAAAAAGATTAGACAAATGGCTAACTAGAATAAACAGTGTAGAGAAAACCTTAAATGACCTGATGGAGCTTAAAATCATGGCATGAGAACTTTGTGATGCTGCACAAGCTTCAATAGCTGATTCAATCAAGTGGAAGAAAGGATATCAGTGTTTGAAGATCAAATTAATGAAATAAAACGAGAAGACAGGGTTAGAGAAAAAAAGGGTAAAAAGAAATGAGCAAAGTCTCCAAGAAATATGGGACTATGTGAAAAGACCAAATCTACATTTGATTGGTGTACCTAAAAGTGATGGGGAGAATGGAATCACATTGAAAAACACTCTTCAGGTTATTATCCAGGAGAACTTCCCCAATCTAGCAAGGCAGGCCAATGTTCAAATTCAGGAAATACAGAGAACACAACAAAGATACTTCTCGAGAAGAGCAACCCCAAGAGACCTAATTGTCAGATACTCCAAGGTTAAAATGAAGGAAAAAGTGTTGAGAAAAGCCAGAGAGAAAGGTTGAGTTACCCACAAAGGGAAGCCCATCAGACAAACAGCAGATCTCTCAGCAGAAACCCTCCAAGCTGGAGAGAGTGGGGGCCAATATTCAACATTCTTTAAGAAAAGAATTTTCAACCCAGAATTTCATATACAGCCAAACTAAGCTTCATAGTGAAGGAGAAATAAAATCCTTTACAGACAAGCAAAAGCTGTGAGATTTTGTCACCACCAGGCCTGCCTTACAAGAGTTCCTGAAGGTAGCACTAAACATGGAAAGAAACAAGCAGTACCATCCACTGCAAAATTGTAAAGACTGTCGATGCTATGAAGAAACTGCATCAATTAACAGGAAAAATAACCAGCGAACATCAAAATGACAGGATAAAATTAACACATAACAATATTAACCTTAAATGTAAATGGGCTAAATGCCCCAATTAAAAGACACAGACTGGTAAATTGGATGAAGAGTCAAGACACATCAGTGTGCTGTGTTCAGGAGACCCATCTCACGTGCAAAGACACATATAGGCTCAAAATAAAGGGATGGAGGAATATCTACCAAGCAAATGGAAAACAAAACAAACCAAAACAAAAAAAGCAGGGGTTGCAATCCTAGTCTCTGATAAAACAGACTTTAAACCAACAAAGATCAAAAAAGACAAAGAAGGCCATTACATAATGGTAAAGGGATCAATTCAACAAAAAGAGCTAATATCCTAAATTTATATGCACACAATACAGGAGCACCCAGATTCATAAAGCAAGTCCTTAGAGACCTACAAAGAGACTTAGACTCCCACACAATAATAATAGGAGATTTTAACACCCCACTGTCAACATTAGACTGATCAATGAGACAGAAGGTTAACAAGGATATCAAGGACCTGATCTCAGCTCTGGACCAGGTGGACCTAATAAACATCTACAGAACTCTCCACCTCAAATCAACAGAATATACATTCTTCTCAGCACCACATCACACTTATTCTAAAATTGACCACATAATTGGAAGTAAAGCACTTCTCAGCAAATGTGAAAGGACAGAAACCACAAAAAAATGTCCCTCAGACCACAGTGCAATCAAATTAGAACTCAGGATTAAGAAACTCACTCAAAACTGCACAATTACATGGAAACTGAACAACTTGCTCCTGAATGACTACTGGGTAAATAACAAAATGAAGGAAGAAATAAGGTTGTTCTTTGAAACCAATGAGACAAAGACAAAGACAAATGACAAAGACAATGACAAATGACAAAGACAAAGACAAATGGGACGCATTTAAAGCAGTGTGTAGAGGGAAATTTACAGCACTAAATGCCTGCAAGAGAAAGCAGGAGAGATCTGAAATCGACACCCTAACCTCACAATCAAAAGAAGTAGAGAAGCAAGAGCAAACAAATGCAAAAGTTAGCAGAAGGCAAGAAATAACTAAGATCAGAGCAGAATCAAATAGATAGAGACACAAAAAACCCTTCAAAAAATAATGAATCCGGGACCTGGTTTTTTTTAAAAGATCAACAAAATTGATACACCACTTGCAAGACTAGTAAAGAAGAAAAGAGAGAAGAATCAGGTAGACACAATAAAAAATGATAAAGGGGATATCACCATTGATACTGCAGAAATATAAACTACCATTAGAGAATACTATAAACACCTCTATGAAAATAAACTAGAAGATCTAGAAGAAATGGATAAATTCTTGGACACATACACTCTCCCAAGACTAAACCAGGAAGAAGTTGAATCTCTGAATAGATCAATAACAGGCTCTGAAATTGAGGCAATGATTAGTAACCTACTAACCAAAAAAAGTCCAGGATCAGACCGATTCACAGCCGAATTCTACCAGAGTTACAAAGAGGAACTGGTACCTTTCCTTGTGAAACTATTCCAATCAATAGAAAAAGAGGGAATCCTCCCTAACTCATTTTATGAGGCCAATATCGTCCTGATACTGAAGCCTAGCAGAGACAGAACAAAAAAAGAGAATTTTAGACCAATATGCCTGATGAAAATTGATGCAAAAATCCTCAATAAAATACTGGCAAACTGAATCCAGCAGCACATCCAAAAGCATATCCACCACATTCAAGTTGGCTTTGTCCCTGGGATGCAAGTCTTGTTCAACATACACAAATCAATAAATGTAATACATCACATAAACAGAATGAATGACAAAAACCACATGATAATCTCAATAGATGCAGAAAAGGCCTTTGACAAAATTCAACACCCTTTTATGCTGAAAACTCTCAATAAACTAGGTATTGATAGAATGTATCTCAAAATTACAAGAACTATTTATGACAAACCCACAACCAATATCATACTGAATGGGAGAAACTGAAGCATTCCCTTTGAAAACTGGCAGAAGACAAGGATGCCCTCTCTCACCACTCCTATTCAACATAGGAGTGTTGGAAGTTCTGGACAGGGGAATCAGGCAAGAGAAAGAAATAAAAGGTATTCAATTAGGAAAAGAAGAAGTTAAATTTTCCCTGTTTGCAGATGACATGATTGTATATTTAGAAAACACCATCGTCACAGCCCCAAATCTCCTTAAGCTGCTAAGCAACATCAGCAAAGTCTCAAGATACAAAATCAATGTGCAAAAATCACAAGCATTCTTATACACCAAGAACAGACAAACAGAGAGCCAAATCATGAGTGAACTCCCATTCACAATTGCTACAAAGAGAATAAAATATCTAGGAATCCAAATTACAAAGGATGTGAAGGACCTCTTCAAGGAGAACTACGAACCACTGCTCAATGAAATAAAAGAGGACACAAACAAATGGAAGAATATCCCATGCTCATGGATAGGAAGAACTAATATCATGAAAATGGCTATACTGCCCAAAGTAATTTATAGATTCAATGCCATCCCCATCAAACTACCAATGATTTTCTTCACAGAATTGCAAAAAAACTATTTTAAAGTTGATAATGACTCAAAAAAGAGCCCTCATGGCCAAGACAATCCTAACCCAAAAGAACAAAGCTGGAGGCATCACGCTACCTGACTTCAAACTATATTGCAAGGTTACAGTAACCAAAACAGCATGGTACTCCTACCCATACAGATATATAGACCAACAGAACAGAACAGAGCCCTCAGAAATAATACAACACATCTACAACTATCTAATCTTTGACAAACCTGACAAAAATGAGAAATTGGGAAAGGATTCCCTATTTAATAAATGGTGCTGAGAAAACTGGTTAGCCACATGTAGAAAGCTGAAACTGAATCCCTTCCTTACACCTAATACAAAAATTAACTCAAGATGGATTAAAGACTTAAGTGTTAGACCTAAAACTATAAGAACCCTAGAATAAAACTTAGGCAATATCATTCAGGACATAGGCATGGGCAAGGACTTCATGACTGTAACACCAAAAGCAATAACAACAAAAGCTAAAATAGACAAATGGGATCTAATTAAACTAAAGAGCCTCTGTATGGCAAAAGAAACTACCATAGGAATGAACAGGCAACCTACAGAACAGAAGAAAATTTTTGCAATCTACCCTTCCTACAGAGCACTAATATCCAGAATCTACAAAGAACTCAAACAAATTTACAAGAGGAAGACAACCCCATCAAAAAGTGGGCAAACGATATAAACAGACGCTTCTCAAAAGAAGACATCAACGCAGCCAACAGGCACATAAAAAATGTTCATCATCACTTGATCATCAGAGAATTGCAAATCAAAACCACAATGAGATACCATCTCACGCCAGTTAGAATGGCAATCATTAAAAAGTCAGGAAACGGCAGGTGCTGGAGAGGATGTGGAGAAATAGGAACGCTTTTACACTGTTGGTGGGACTATAAACTAGTTCAAGCATTGTGGAAGACAGTGTGGTGATTCCTCAAGGATCTAGAGCTAGAAATACCATTTGACCAGTCATCCCATTACTGGGTATATACCCAAAGGATTATAAATCATGCTACTATAAAGACACATGCATTCGTATGTTTATTATGGCACTATTCACAATGGCAAAGACTTTGAACCAACCCCAATGTCCATCAGTGATAGACTGGATTAAGAAAATATGGTACGTAGACACCATGGAATACTATGCAGCCATAAAAAAGAATGATTTCATGTCCTTTGCAGGGACTTGGATGAAGCTGGAAACCATCTTTCTCAGCAAACTATTGCAAGGACAGAAAACCAAACACTGTGTGTTCTCACTCATAGGTGTGAATTGAACAATGAGATCACTTGGACACAGGGTAAGGAACATCACCCACCAGGGACTGTCGGGGGTGGGAGGCTGGTGAAGGGATAGCATTAGGAGTAATTCCTAATGTAAATGATGAGTTGATGAGTGCAGCAAACCAATGTGACACTTGTATATCTATGTATCAAACCTGCAAGTTGTGCACATGTACCCAGAACTTAAATTGTAATAATAATAAAAAGACACTTCAGCTAGAGTAAACATGCTAAAAGATTGATAGGAATATGCTGAATATATCGAGTGATGAGTTAGAAAATTTCTGGAACTATAAGAAAAGTGTCAAAAATTAAATACAAAATCCTAAACTTAAAAATTTTAAAAACTGGATGTATTTATTAGATGGTATCAGTAGCAGAAGCAGATTGGCTCTAATAAAAGAAAGAGTATGTGAAGCTGAAGTTAAATGGAAATTTTCAAACTGAAGTGCTCAGAAAATATAGATCAACAAAGGCTTAATGACCTAAGAAATAGTATCAATTAATCCAATATACATGTAATTGGAGTTGTAAGAATGAGAGAAGAGAAAAAAATGAAACAGAAAAATAGTCAAAGAAGTACTGATGAAACTTTTCCAATTTTTATCAAAATCAATTCACAGATTCAGAAAGCAAAGTGCACACCTAATATGATTCCTACAAAATTAGCCGCAGTTAAGTCTCCTAGAGTTAAACTGCTGAACACCAAAGAGAGAGAGAAAGTCATAAAAGCAGCTCTAGAAAAAGATACACTGCATACAGGGGAACATCAATATGAATGGCAGGTGACTTTTTATCCAAACCAATAGAGGCCAGAAGATAATGTTAGAACAATTTTAAAGTGTGGAAAGAAAAAAAAAATCAGTCAACTTAGAATTCTATATTTTAAAAAAATCTACAAAATGTGGGCCTAGTAAAGGCATTTTTTGATAAATAAAAAATGGAGGAATTTATAACCATCAGATACAAACCAAATAAATTTTGGAGACATTTCTTGATATAAAAGGAAAATTATAGTGGATGAAAACTCAGACCTATAGGAAGAAAGAGCACTGAAATTGGTAAATATGTAAGTAAATATATTTTTTTCTTTTAAAAATTATTTGAAAGCTATATGCAGAAGTAGTACACTTCAAAGAACATGTTATACTAATGACTGATAAGTACAGAAACAAATGTAACACCATTAGTCATCAGGATAATGCAAATTAAAACCATGAGATGCCTCTTTGAACATTTTAAAATAAAACACAGAATCCAGAACTATTTAATATATGAGACTGTAAATATGCTGAGATACAGATTTAGGAGCCAGTACCTTTTTATAAATCCTATTGAAGTCAAAATGGAAATGTTCATGCAGCAAGTTTTCAAAATTATACTTTATGTTCTGGGGTACATGTGAACAACGTGCAGGTTTGTTACATATGTATACATGTGTCATGTTAGTGTGCTGCACCCATTAACTCCTCATTTACATTAGGCATATATCCCATTGCTATCCCTCCCCCCTCCCCCCACCCCACAACAGGCCCCAGTGTGTGATGTTCCCCTTCCTGCGTCCAAGTGATCTCATTGTTCAGTTCCCACCTATGAGTGAGAACATGTGGTGTTTGGTTTTCTGTTCTTGTGATAGTTTGCTGAGAATGATGGTTTCCAGCCATGCAGTAATTTTTTAAAAAATCTATGCAGCCATTTTTTGGAGAGAGAGGAGAAAAGAGGACTGAGGTCAACCTCTTTGAAGGTTAACATTTAAGGGATGTGTGAGAAAAGAGGAATTTATAAAAAACAATTTTAAGAAAAGACAATTCTATAATAATTGTGCATGAGAAATTAGAGGAATTGGAATTCTTATACACTCCTAATAAGGGTATAAAATGGAAGAGCCACATTAGAAACTATTTAACAGTCTCTCATAACGTATACTTATCCTTTGAGTTAGAGCTATGTCTTGGTATTTACTTAAGAGATGAAAACATGTGTTTACAAAAAAATGTACAAGAATGTTCATCGCAGCTTTATTTCTGATATCCAATAACTGGAAACAACTCAAATGTTCAACAATAGGAGAATGGATAAAGAAAATGGCATATATTAATGCAATGTAATATACTACTTAAGCAATAACATGAATGAGTCACAAAAGCATAATGTTGAGTAAAAGAAGCCAGGCACGAAAGAATACATCATGTATGATTTAATTTATATAAAAACCCAGAGTAGGCTAAATTAATATATGTTAATTGAAATACAAAAATAGTTGCTTGACATGAGAGTGGGGAAACTAGATTGATTAGAGAAGACTATGAAAGAAGTTTATGGGGTGTTGGAGATGTTCTGTATCTTGATGGGGTGATGATTACAAAATATATACATTTTTCACACTACACACTTAAAATATCTTCATTTGAAAGTATTACTCTATTAGGCTATGATAATAGATTGAATATAGATGTAATGGAGGAGGTGAAGTCATGCCTGGATTCTGTATTTCATTCTTTTTTAAAAATTTTACTTTAAGTTCTGTGATACATGTGCAGAGCATGCAGGTTTGTTACATAGGTATACATGTGCCATGGTGGTTTGCTGCACCTATCAACCTGTCATCTAAGTTTTAAGCCCCACATGCATTAGACATTTGTCCTGACGCCCTCCCCTCTCCTTGCTTCCCACCCCCAACAGGCCCCTGTGTGTGATGTTCCCCTCCCTGTGTCCATATGTTCTCATTATTCAACTCCCACTTATAAGTGAGAAAACGTGGCGTTTGGTTTTCTGTTCCTCCATTAGTCTATATTTCATTCTTGAACTAATGCTGTTTCATTTAGATAGGAAACATCCAGTGGATAATTATTGGTAGGGAAAGTTTTGAGAATTACCAAATGTAAGCAAAGCTGATTTTAGAGAAATTTTCTATATAAAATTTTCTGGTCAAAACCTGTTCAAAATCTAACAGCTTTTCCTGCTTTGCCCTTTTCTTACGAGGCTGGGAGTAAGGGGACATTGGGATGCCAGAGGTAAAAGAAATAAAAACTACACTTCTCTGCATGTATTCTGATGATGTTTCCTTAAACTTCATACTCTTTCTAACTTTGTCAACAAAAATGATAGAATTTAAAGTTCCTTTATATAATATTTTGAAAATGGAATATTTCACTGATGGTGATTGCAGTATTCAGGTATTTAAACTGATGGTTGCAGTTGAATAGCTAAACAAAAGTTAACATCTTTCTGTAACAGATTGGGTACTAAATAGTTAAAGATTAGGTAATTTATTTTCAAGTCTTGAGTCATTCAATTGGATCAGAGTAATATAAAACTATACAGAGTAATAAGGTCCTATTAATATTGCCTGGAAAAAAGAAAGAAAATTAGTATGTTTGGTTGGACATTAATTTTTTTTTCTTCTTTTTTTTAGTGATGGGGTGTTGCTATGTTGTCCAGGTGGTCTCCAAATCCTGGCCTTACAAAGTCCTCCCACCTTGGCTTCCCATAGCACTGGGATTTTAAGCGTGCACCACTGTGCCTAGCCAACATTCATGTTAATGTTTATCGTTGCATTACTTTATTTATGTAGTATTTATCTACTTTATGTTCTTGTATATCTAATGTTACATTTATACAATCTCCATAATATCAATCAGTATTCTTCAGAGAAACAAAACCAATAAGATATACAGGTATACCTTATTTTATTATGCTTTGTGTTTCACAGATTTTGTGTTATATAAAATTATTATGATTTTATCTATTTTTTTTTTTTTAAAGACAGAGTGTCACTCTGTCACTCAGGCTGGAAGGTAGTGGTGTGATCACAGTTCACTGCAATCTTGAACTCTTGGACTCAAGAGCATTTTTGTTTGTTTGAGAGAGACATTTTTTTGCTCTCTTGCCCAGGGTGGTCTTGAACTCTTGGCCTCAAGCAATCATTCTGCCTCATCCTCCCGAGTCACTGGAATTACGGGTGTAAACCACCATGCCTGGCTGCAGATTTTGTGTTTTTTACATATTGAATATTTGCGGCAAGTAGGTGCTCATTTCACTAGCATTCTTAGTAACAAAATATTTTAATTAAGGTATATACACTGTGATTTTATACATAATACTATTTCATACTTAAGAGACTATAATGTAGTATAAACACAACTTTTATAAGCACTGGGAAGCCAACAAATTCATATGACTTGCTTTATTGTGATATTCACTTTGTAGTGTTCTGAAACCAAACCCACAATATCACTGAGGTATACTTTTATGTGGATATATTGAAAGAAATCTATTATGAAAGATTTGCTTATATGATTATGGAGGCTGAGAAGTCCCAGGATCTGCCATATGCAAGCTGGAGGCCCAAGAAAGCCAGTGAAATTGTTCCAGTCCAAATCCAAAGTAAATTCTGGGTCCAGTCTAAAGGCCAGAGACCAGAAGCTACAACGTCTGGGGCAGGAGAAGATGGATGTCCCAGCTCAAGCAGAGAAAACAAATTTGCCTTTCCTCCACCTTTTTCTTCTATTTTGGCCCCAGTGGATTAGATGATTCCCACCCACATTGAGGAAGATGATCTTCTTTTCTCAGTCTACTAACTGAAATGCTATCTTCCAGAAACATCCTCATAGACACACCCAAAATAATGTTTTACCAGCTATTTGATCATCCTTTAGCCAAGTCAAGTAGACACGAAAAATTATCACAACATCTTTTTCAAAGTATTTATTATCATACACCCCATACTGCCAAACTTTTGAGTTTCTTATAACTTGATATTTAGTTTTATAGGTTTTTTTGGGGTTCTTCACTGTTCGCTCTTGAACTGAATTATTATGTTGCACTTATTTTTCCTCTTTAGTCTCTGATCACTCCTTTTATTCTCCTCATTAAAGAGAAAAGCTAAGCATTCACTATGTTCCAGGATTTATTCTAAGATTTTAGTATGAATTACCTCATGTAAATTTTTCCTTGGTCCTGTAAACTATTGGAATTTTGCGTACAAGGTTCGTAGCTTCAGAATACCTGATTTTTTTTTTTATCAGACATATTATTGTTTGGCTCTCTCTGTCATTTCTAATATTAAGATATCAGTCAATTACCCAGAATTATATTCATTCAGTACATAAATTTAGGGAAAAAGGATGCAGAATAAAATGAAAGTAGAATGGATGAGTATTGGGTTACTCTTCCAAAAACCAAGTAGTAGATTCTAGGGTCATAACATTACTAAACGCTGAAACAGGTAAGATTCTAGGAATTGTGATCTACTTTAAAGTCTGGAATACTCATCAAGTTTATTGGAAACCACCTAATACATATTCATTCATTCACTTATTCATTCACTTAACTCATTCATTTTTTTTGTTTTACATACACCTACTCAAACACATCAACACACACATTTATATTACATCGAATACCAATTTTCCTATTTTCTAAAACTTTCAGCTGATAGTCTAAAGTTGAAAAAATAAGTGAAACATACAAATACTTTCATATTCACATGTGAAGGGAAAAAAATAACATTTTTATGAGCGAGGTATATTCATGTGTTAGTTCATGTAGTTCTTTCAGAAATTGTAAAAGGTGTTATTTTCAATTTATACCTAAAAAAGGTGACACTCATACAAGTGAAGTGACTTGCTGAAGATTAAAAGCTAGATTGAAAGCCAGATCTGATGAAACCCAAAATCTCTACCTTATTCTCTACAGGATGCTGCCTCCCCCAAGCAATCATACACTTTCCTATCCTTTTGAGTAAGGACAGACACCTCTCTATGTAACTGTGTCATATTAGGAATAAGCACTTTATGATATCTGCCACTGAATAATTTTGATTGTCATGAGAATGTCTCAGAAGGCAGCTGACTGAACGGACTTAGGGAAATAAACAGATGACATGTCAAATCTAGATACATATTTTACTTCATCAGTTCCAAACACAACACTCATCATCCATCCAATGACAATATACCTATCTTCATGGGTACTACCATTTTCCAGAGGCATCATTTACTAATGCAATTATCCAATTAATTTAATGATACTAGCTTTATTCTCAGTGTTATTATATTCCAGTTTATACAATGATAGGATATTTGAAAATACATATAATTTTGTAAAACAAGACTCATTACATGATTGTATTATTTTCTATGACATATTTAAAGAGTTTAATAACATTTATAAGTAAAAACAAATTTAGGAGAAGAATCCAGATATTTCATGTAGTCCAAAGAACTGATACTAGCATTATCTAATAGCCTAAAATTATATCCAAGGCATGGCCACGTCTTTCACCCTGAAAAATATAATAGAAAAGCATTTTAATATCAGTGGACTGCTTTGCATAAAATGTCTTAGATACCTTACGAATTGTTTATTAAAGAAATAGCTGTTCTTTCACTGACTCATACATACAGAAAAAAGGTCATAAAAATACTGAAATCTCTTTAGTATTTCTTACTGAATAACTTGATTTGCCTTGTACAATATAGTACCTTAGTGAGGAGGCTTTCCTAAAGTGGTATTATTACTATTTACTCAGTTGTATTTTTATAAACATTTTTCATCTGAAGAATGCTGAGTGCTCATTTTTATGGAAGGAGAGATCAAAAGAGGCTCATGGCAGCAGGGAGGAGATTTCAAAAACTTTGTCTTTTCGTTTGCCCTTCAGGTTAAATTGTTTGCTTTTCAGTGTACGTTTTTACTTTTTGGTGCTGTTCCCAGACTGCCCTTCTATCAAACTCCTATTGCAGCCTCATAGCCAACCAAGCTGATTAAAACAAGTAATTAGGTCAAGATTATGTCTGATATAGAAGTCATGGAATTTGAAATTTTCTTTTCATTGTACAATTTCTTTATCATTTTGAGATTTTTATTTTATTTCAAACTAATATACATATATTGGAATTATTACAATGTTTAGTTTGCAAATTGAAATGATGATTTGGGAGAATTGAGTCTGTATGGAGTATCTACAGAATGTCTTTTATAATGGACCTAGCATATCTAGTATTCGTGTTTTCAGAGAGTATACCAAGCTTATAGTATAGGCAGACACGATTCTCAAAATTTAATTTTGTTTTTAAAAACCGTTGAAGTCCATACTCACTATTAATTTTATAAGTATATATAGCTAACTTATTTTTATAACTACTTTGGTAAGAACTCCATTAGCTCCTCTGACAACTTTTATCTTTTGTCTTCATATGTAGGAATTGTCATGGCACCGAATGCGTGACTTTGGCAAATACCTACCCAAATCTCTGAATGATTAGGGCAACTTCTTATGGTTCCCTTAGACTATCAGTCTTGGCCTAGTGAGAAAAGGACATTCATAAGAAGCCTTATTAAATTGAAATTAAATTATATTCTGATTAATCGATTATCAAAGATAACTTTTGGCCACCTTATTCAGAGTTAAGACCACATATTTTTCATTAGTTATCTTCTTAATTTCATGACAAAGTCCTATAAATTAAAGCACTAATTTTATCACTGTATTTTTTCATTAGACAATATTTTTTACATAAAATGAACTTTTCATAACTCTACCTTCTCTTCTGGGAACTTTGCGGTAATAGATCGGTCTATAGCAGAAGTGAAAACATTGGTTGTGCTGGGTTTTGGTGAAGTCGAGGGCATGAAAACTCCTGCACTGTCATGTCTAAAGTTTATCACTTCTTTTTGTAAATATGGTATCTCTTCTCCTGTTGACTACAGAGAATGAGAATGAAAACAAAGTTGTCATAAGTTCAACAAGAAGGCCAAAATTGGGAAGAATGTAAAGCAACAGGACTGAGGTGCAACACAAGCATTATATTAAAAAAAAAGTTCTATTATTAGGTTTTTTAAATTGTAAGCTACATAAAAGACCATGAATATATACCAGCAAACATTAATTGTCTCTTAATATCTGCTTTTAAATAAAGGTGCATGAAAGAAGTATCTGGTATAGCATACTCAAAAATATTGATGAACTGAGTAAGAGTAAACTGAATCTTCACTGGCGAAATATTGTAAGAAGAAGAAGAAGCAGCAGCAGCAAAAATTATTGATGGAATTATAACAGAGATGATATTAAAATGAGCATTAGTGCAGTAAGTTGTCAATTGTTGATTTCCAGTAGCTGGCAAAGTGTTGTAAGGAATCTTACCATCACAGCAATTTCAGGAGCTGTGCCTAGTTGGGGATCAAAAGCTAGTTGCTGCTGTCCTCCTGGTATACCCTGAAAACAAAAAAGTTTTAAAAGTCTAAATCAGTGATCTATGAAAATATGCTCTTTGGCAACCCAGAGTACCAGAGTAGTAAAACACTCCCAAACTTCTTAAATTATTTTGCTAAAAACAGAAATAATAGTTTAATTCCTGTTATTAGAGAAACGGCTTGACATCTCACCTCTGCGTCTGTTCTGAAATGCTATTTTCTAACATTCTCTACCAGGACCAGGTTCTCATCTGTTGAGCATAAACAATTCTACAGAACACCAACATCAGACGGGGTGGAAAAAACCAAGACAACTTCAAAATTTTGTCTAAAGTAAGGTCACCATACAAGTCACAAAAATACCAGGTGTTCTCACATCTTGGCTAATATGAGCGACTGATGCTTCTTTACCCATTAAAGCTTTCGCCTTGCTCCACTATCCTTGCCTTAGAGGAATGAGCTTTTAAAATAATCACAGAGTTACCCTACTTTTGAAAAGAGCTACTCCACAGTGAATCACCACTTCTTTGCAATCTTCCCCAAATTACCTAAAAATAGCCCAAATTGTGTGAGAAGTCATTCTAATACTTTCCTATTAAGACACCCAAGACTCCCCACGTGTGTGTTCTCCTCCTTGTACTGAGTGAATATACAGTTTTGTTCAATTAGAGGTGCCCTCCTGGTCATCATTGGCTGAAGCACATTTATATATTTAGTAAACAATGAAGCAAGTAGTTTCAAAAAAAATTTTTTAATGAAAAATACGCATTTACTTACAGGTTCTGCTAGTTGTGGAATGTATCCAAATTGATCATAGAATGGTATCTGTCAGATTTTTTAAAAAAGTATCATATTTTCTGTGATTATTCTTGTCACAAGTTTACAGTAAATGATTACTTAAACTTATGTATCTTTTTATATAAATTAAAAGCATTTTAAAGTTTATATGTTCCAGTAAGTAAAAATTAATTATTGTTAAATTAGCAAGAATCTTTTTAATACCATATCATTTCTAGGATAAAACTGTCTCTTTCCCTTTAAAGCAACATGACAATTAGAATTAATACTACCAGTTTTTAAAAGCATAATTCTGAATTTTCTGTAACTTGTAATGCCAGGTTTTAGAGTTACGATTAAACTATATCAAAGACACTTTCATTCTAACAGGAAGGATGTTAATTATATATGAGCCACCTGAATTTATGTTAGAATTAAAAAAAATTTATTGCAGTTTCACAAAATTCAGTATAATGGTATCTAATTGTATCTCAAAATCCAGTAATCAAATATATCTTTCATCACGGTAGCTAAAATTTTTGTCATTTATTATTTTTAAATAGTAACCACTCACGCATATGTGGAAAGGTGGATGCTAGTAAATTTTAAATGTGAGAAAATTTCACTTTTCAAGGTTATTCAGCTTTTTGGCCTTGATTCTATTGAAGTCCACTTACTGACGTCATTGGCTAAAAATCCAGCCTTGGAATATTACCAAATAAGTTTACACAAATGATTTATAGCAGAGAACACTGTATCTACCCTCTTATGCCTGTTTCATGCTATTGAGTGTTCGCATTAAATATATTCAGCAGCTTTTTTCTATGGTAATATACCTTATTTGCTCTATTTTCAAGTGGAACTAGTAAGATTAAAATAAAACATTTGCAGTACCTGCTCCTCATACTGCTGCTGTCTTGTTTGTTGAGGTGACCTCGGAACTGTTTGCTGAGGTTGTTCCCAGGGTAGGAGCATGTAAACTGGATAGTACTGAAACATCTACTTGTAAAAAGAGAAGGATACAAGAGATTCCACTACATCAGCATAGGACATACTTTTTATCTTCTAATGTCAATTTTATTCAAAAGCTGTTTTATGTCTAGCAACTTTATATGATTAAATACAAAGCAAATAGATGAAGCATCCCTTTCCAAACTTTGGAAACAACTTGTATCCCAGGTAATGCTGGACTTGGTTTTTAAGGTTGCTTAGTCAAACACATTTAGGAAATGGTGGGTTTGGCCGGGCGCGGTGGCTCAAGCCTTTAATCCCAGCACTTTGGGAGGCCGAGACGGGCGGATCACGAGGTCAGGAGATCGAGACCATCCTGGCTAACACGGTGAAACCCCGTCTCTACTAAAAAAAATACAAAAAACTAGCCCGGCGAGGTGGCGGGCGCCTGTAGTCCCAGCTACTCTGGAGACTGAGGCAGGAGAATGGCGTAAACCTGGGAGGCGGAGCTTGCAGTGAGCTGAGATCCGGCCACTGCACTCCAGCCTGGGCGACTGAGTGAGACTCCGTCTCAAAAAAAAAAAAAAAAAAAAAAAAGGAAATGGTGGGTTGAACTAAGCAAAAGAGCTTTTTTGCTTTTTTTTTTTTTTTTTTTCTAAAGGACATCTTGGAAACTTTATATACAAACTACTTTGCAAATACCTAAGTGAAAGATAGCCTATGTAGCATTTTCCTTATATTTTTGAGAATCATCATTCTGCAGAATGTGGTATTAGACATTCTGCCATAATAAATGAAATGCTATGAATGTATTGACTTTAAGAATTGCCACTTTATTGAGATAATCCATACATATTTTAGGATATTTGGTAAATCAAGACATAGACAAGTAACAAACAAATCTCATCTGAAACTTCACCACCTACATTACCTTATGGCTTCCATTTATATTATTGCCTTCTACTTATATGTCTGTGTCTGTTTATATGTGTATATGTTCATAGAAAATGAAAATCGTAGTACATATGTTAATTTTTTATGCTGTTTTGTTGATTTGCATAAAGTAAGAGACTGTTTTAGACATGAGAGTTAAATAAAATAACTAGGGTTTCAGAAGGATTATATTTTGTACAAGCATTCTTAATCCTGGCTAAGAATCAAAATCACATTTGAGCATTTTAGAAGATGACCAATTCATGGGGTATTGATTCATTGGGATAGGGTTCAGACATTTGTAATTTTCAAAATTACCAGCAGAAATTATAATGTAAAGTCGGGGTGGAGAGCTACTGGTTTAGTGGTTAAAGAAGGAGACAGAAGGGGAGGAAAATTATATTCCAACTCAGCTATTTACTTTCAATGGGATCAGGAAATTGATCTCCTTAAGACTAGGTTTCTTGATCCTTAAGATGAAGCAATTCTAGTTATACATCTAATTCTCTAAATGCTTATGTCATAGAATGAGATAATGTCTAGAAGTAACTTTTGTTTTATAATGGGAGTGGATGTGGGACAAAGTTATATAGTTATAATTACAGTAGAGCCAAACACTGTAACTTTTTATGAAAAGGCCAATATTCTGCTGATGAATAATATAATTTATTTATAATACTGTTTCTTTGAACCCAGAATATTATAAAATTAATAATCCTGATATTTATAGGGTTTTCCCTATTAATGTGATGATTATACCAGTTTGCATTCACTTTTAAAAGATTCTCCTATTTAATGGAAATAATTACCATTTGATTGTAATATGGATTCAAATTGGAAATGTACAAGAAGCCTAAAATATTTTGAGCAGAATTTCGTAACTGCCAAATAACATAGGCAAGTGTTTCTTATCTCTACATCATATCATATATTATCAGCTTAATGCATCTCCTTCATTAGCAAAATTTAAAGTTGGATAAAGTCAGTCCATGGTATTTCTCTTGCGTTTTTCCCAACTTCCAGCACTTTGGATGCAGAGAGGACATGACCTGGGGCTTATTGAGCTCTATTACTCTTAACACAGCGATGCCCTGGAAATTCAGGGGTCCTGAAGACTCTTCTTAGCTGCCTGTTCTTAAGGAGTTGTTAAGTGAGCCCAACGTCAACAAACGATACTGGCCCAGCAATGATGTTATCTAGACAGTGATATCATTACATAGGTTTTACAGCCCTGCTATAGGAGTCAGAGCTAGAAATAGAAAGCGTTGTGGAGAGTGTATGTAGCCATCTCCATGGGCAGTGTTGTTACATCCATTTACCTGTCCTTGCTCTTGAGGCATTTTGAAGGAGAACACATAGGGCATCGCCTGCCAAGAAAAGAATTATATAAAAATGTATGCTTGACTTTGTTATTTAAAATCTCTGAGCTGCTTTTCATAGAGCTAGTCATATAAATTTATCATTTGTTAGCAAGTTTCCATGACGAAATGTCATCTGTTACATGTGCTGTCAGCAACATAAACTGCCTTTTATTGAAGTTTTCCTATCTTATCCTAGACTTGTTTTTAACTTTTTTGGTTTGTTGCTGTATCCTAGAGTAGCTGATTTAAATATCCTTCATCTTAGAAATCAGACAAAAAAGAACTTACAGTAATGGTAGAAACATATTATGAGAAAAAATATTGTTCAAAAACTCCTGCCTATTTCAAAGCTGATTCATATTCATTGTCAAATTCAACATGCAGTTCTCTCTCCTCCGAACAAAATCAAAGAGGCCTGACTTACGTGATTGGGGCCTGGTTGTGTCTGAGGCGGTGTTTGAGCCTGTGAGGGGTCAACTTGGCCTGCCTGGGCTCCTTGGCCAAAACTGGCCTGTCCTGGGAAGGGTATCTGATTTGGGAACAGTCCAGCAAACTGGTCTAGAGCTGATAAAGAGAACTGGGCGAGTCCTGGAATTTGAGCCTGCTGCTGCTGTTGTAAAACTCCAGAGAAAGGTGGAATCCATGAATTAAGTGGGCCCTAAAAAGACACAAAGGAAAGAAAGCATGTTCCCTTCATGCCAAAAAGAATTTAAAGGTCAGTCCCGAGCAAGAAAGAGACAAAATACAAACAATTTCTATACCTCCAATGTTGCAATATAAAAAAGGACAGCATCTTGATTCATTTTGAACCAAGCAAATAATGTGAAGCAAATGCTAAATTCCCGACGTCCATGAGAAATATGGGGCAGGATAAGGTTGATAAAAGAACACAACATCTGCATACGCCAGATTTGTTTTAAACCTTGTGTATTTTCCCCTACCGTAACCCTAAACCCCCCAACCTGCTGTTACTGGTTAACTGGGCATGACTTTGTGTAAAATAATTACTTGTAACTGTCTCATAGTTGTGAGAATTAATGCCTGGAATATACCAAGTTCTCAATAAATAAATGTTAATCAAATTACAGTTTTTACTTTAACCTTCAAACAAATGGTCACTAGAATATATAAGACAAATTCATAACATTAAAAATTGAGATTTCAGAAATAGGATCAGGAAACATTTTGTTTTCATAAAAAATAACATAAGAAATGAGCAATAGAAAAATGTTCCCCATAAAGTAATTATTGAAATAGAGGTACCTGAAGTCGTAGTGGCAAAAGTTGACCATTATTAAGATTAAGAAGTAGCTAGAAAAGGAAAAACAATATGAAATCAAGATTACTACACACTAAAATGAGTAAGAACAATGTTTGCTATAAATATAGCACAAGTCACAGCTGATTGCTCAATTTCTTATTAGAAGTGAGACATTTTCTCACTAGGCTTACATTGAATGACAGTGATTAGAAGTTAGATTTAAAACAAGGTTTGGATTTAGCAACCTCTCCCCTGTTGGGTATGAGATTACACAACGTTAGCTCATTCCAGGAGTTTAGTCATTTTATGCTTTTAAACACCTATATTATAATAACACCTATATTAGGTGTTATTAGAACAAAAAGATATAAACAATATTGTATCTGCCTTTGAAGAATTAACAATCAAGCAAGGGAAGTAGAATAATATTTTAGAGGTAACCTATCATATAATCAAACATGAACATTAGAAATGTGCTTGGATATACATAAAAGCTAGTGCAGAGGAACACAGTATAAATCAAATGATGACATTTATCTCTTCCCACTTGATTTCCATTAAAAAGAAAGATGGAGATTGTTTTAATTATTTAAACTAACCTCATTGCTATTGCTGGCAGACATAAGACGCTGTGGGATAAGCTAAAATTAAAAATGAAAAAAAAATCAGAAATAGTAAAAAGAAGGGATTGTTGAAGGTTTAACACAATGAGATCAGTAGTGCCATAAAATCACTTACTGGGGCTGACAATGTGGCTCCCAGGAGTCCAAGAAGAATTATAATTTTCATTTTTGTATGATAGATCTAGAAAATAAGTTGTGATCTTTAGCTTTATAAAGACGTTACTTAAAATTCGTGACAAAATAATTAGTATTGTTCAATCAAAGGAATAGTTGGGTGAATTCTATAGTATTTACTTACATTTTGGAATTTAAAATTTAAAAAGTTATATTTGTAAATTTCTACAATACAACTATTTTCTCTCAGACAAGCTGTTTATAAAAAACAAAATTGTTTGCTTGTCCTTTTAGCTTGAATAAAAAACTCATTTGGAGACATATGATGTGGTTGAATGCATTAACGAACAAGATGGTCTCCTGGTGCTGCCCTACAAGGAGAGGAGCAGGCCCTTCAAATCATGGGAGGTCATGACTAGGGCTAACCAACTAGGGACTTATTATAACAACAATTTTAATGTCTATGTTGAAAGTACTTCAATAGAGATTTGACAATACCAGTCCAAAACCAGATAATTTCCACTTAGTAGTCTAATAACAGAATAACATGTTAGAACTAAGCAACTGAGCCAATGTTTTTGTAATTTATGGAAATGGAGTATAAAACTAAAGTGTGGTGTTGATTTATGGTGTAGCCTGTTTAAGTATATTTCTCTTATCCTCTAGATGTGAAACTTTCTTCCCTGGTTCAAATCATTGACCTAATCAAGCATTTAGGGTGAACTTGATAATCTATCCTGCAGAGTTCACTGATTTTGGTTCTTCAAATTATAAAAGCAAAGATTTGATATCTTACCTTACTCCTGGACCTATAAAGAAAAATCTGAACCATGCAAGATCTGTGTTCTTTTCCTCTTTCAGCTCTGCTGCTTAGTGCTTCTCTTAAATTTTAAAACTCATCTTTAGAAATAAAGGACCAATCATTGTTCAAAAGGACCAGTGATTCAGTGGGTTTCAGACAATGGCTTAGCTAATAACCTCTTTCCTAATCATTTAGGTAGTATATGGATTCCCACACTTTCAGTAATGTTATTAAATTATCCCCTGAGAAATGTTTTCCTGTGATCATTTCTGGCTTCTGGTTTGGTTATGAGTAACTCTCCTAGGATAATTCTCCTAGAATAATTCTATTCTACTCTTTCTTTTATAATTCTTAAACTGGATACCCTAATTGAATAAAACTGGATACCCTAACTGAATAAAAGTTAATATCTTTAATAAAGTCAAGGATAAATGGGTGGTTATTTTTACTTCAAGGGCAAAATACAGAATTGTTAGAAGACACAGGTCTGAAAAGCAAAACTCCAAAGTCTACTTAGCAGAATTCTTTGCTTCTTCAATGCTGGGCTAAGTAAATATGGGTTAGTTTCCTTTAGGTTTGACCTTGAAAACATCAGTTGATCTCACTCTACTTACTGAATGCAATCTGTAAAAAATTGCTAGATTTCCATGTGTCTATGAAATATATTTGTATATGATCATGTTGCTTGAAATAAGTAATTTAATAAATATAAAGTATGATGTCCTACATTTAAAAAAAATAGTGGTGAATACATGTTTTTATTTAAAAATGTTTTTGTTATATATTTTATTTTATTTTATTTTATTTTATTTTATTTTTTTTTGAGGCAGAGTCTTGCTCTGTCGCCCGGACTGGAGTGCAGTGGCTGGATCTCAGCTCACTGCAAGCTCCGCCTCCCGGGTTTACGCCATTCTCCTGCCTCAGCCTCCCGAGTAGCTGGGACTACAGGCGCCCGCCACCTCGCCCGGCTAGTTTTTGTATTTTTAGTAGAGACGGGGTTTCACCGTGTTCGCCAGGATGGTCTCGATTTCCTGACCCCGTGATCCGCCTGTCTCGGCCTCCCAAAGTGCTGGGATTACAGGCTTGAGCCACCGCGCCCGGCCTTGTTATATATTTTAATATTCAAAATACAAGTAAGTATTTCTATTTGCACATTGTTATTATTTAAATTTCCTTCATAATGGGAGTTTTGCATTTATTTGTAGTTTGTTTGTTGTTAATATTGACTCCCCTCTAATAGATAGTTCAGGATCACAAGTGTTTTGACAACATGTTATCAATTAATTTTTATTATGGAAGAGTTTTTTTTAGCTAACTGAATCTTGAGCAACTCATGATAATCTTATGCAGGAGAACAAAATTATTGCCTTTTAGTAAATTTGTCTTTTTTGATAGGATGAGACAGAGTTTGCATGGTTCATTAATACTAAAGTAATTATACTGTTAGTTATTTATCTAGTCAAAAAATCCAAGTACATAAATCATTAGTTAGAAAAAAAGGACATTTTTCTTTGGTAAAGAAGAAAACCCACCACTAGGAGTTTATATCTATTAGAAAGTATTAAATTGAATTAAGTTTAGCCTAAAACTGCCTTCATACATATTTTAAGTTGGACCTAAAGCTTTCTTATACTAGTGAACTGTAACCTAATGATGTTAAACAAACTGTAACCTACTATTTTAACAAGAAGCTGAGTGACAGCCAATCACAAACAGCTGGCTGTTCAAATGTGTTCAAATAAGGTAGTTGCAGAGTTGCAACTGGTACCAACTCACTGTTTCTGTAATTCATTTCCATTTGCTGTACACTGTTTTCCTTTTCTGTCCATAAATGTTATTTGACCACGTGGCAGCCCCGGAGTCACTCTGAATGTATTTTTGTTCTAGGCTGCGTGATTTGCAAATCATTCTTTACTCAATTAAATTCTGTTAAATTTAATTTGATTAAAGTTTTTCCTTTAGCAAAAGTAACTTTCCTAAGATTTGTGATATTGGTCTTCTCAGATTAACTAAAAAGTTAGACAACCCTAGATGTTAACGGCAGATTTAACTAAAGTTTAAACCTAAAGGTGGTTAATGTAACCAATTGTTGCCTGGAAAATGCAGTAGATTTGTTGAATGAGTGAACTAGGAGGAAGGTTCTGTATTGCATGATACTATGTATTTACAATTAATGATTTTGGTCTATTCTGAATATTGTCAAATTAAATATACCATAAGCTCTCAGACTCTTGAGAGACTATTTTCTATTGCAGGATGCAGGGTCTTAATCAGCTAACCCTACTACTAATCCAGAAAATTGTCAAGACCAAGCACTGAAAAGGTCAGCAACTGGATTATAGAGTGAAAAACACAGTCAGTTTAAAAATTATTTTGATGATGAATTGTTTATCTAACTATATTTCTCAACTCTGAAGAAAATTGGAAGACTTCTGTCATTGTGTTCTTTTTTTATTTTTCATTACCTGAGTATTTAATGAAAAGCAATTGAAACTCTCCAGATGTTCAGCAGTTGACGTGAAAAAAGAACAGGCCATGCTTTATTATCTGATAACTTTCAAGAACCTACGTCATTGGAGACAAAGTTATCTCTAGGTAGGAGGGCAAGTAGCAAGGGACTCTAATTCTCATCACATTGTAGTGTGGATATTGTATATGTCTGTTTTTCCCATTCGACTAGGTTGAACATACTCATTATCTATTCCCGTGTCAGTCACCAAATAGGTATTCCACTAAGTTTTGTTAAATAAATGGTTTCTTCATTCAGGGAAGAAAAAAAGGTGGTATAATTCCGGAGCAGTGTGAGTCTGTATGGATTAAGTTGCAGGGACATAAGATGAGGAAATCCGGAACCTGATATCGTCATCATAACTTCATTATTTTGGTTTAGTTCAATTACCTGAACATCAGACAACCCTCCATTCAAATAAAAGTACAAAAACATATTCTAATGCCAAGTACACATGACTGTTGAATTATGTACCATCTATATCTTGTTCTGTTCCAGTAACATAGATGATGAAAAGTAAACAACCATGGTTTATAAATCAGTGCTTTCAAAATGTTATCCCTGCTTTATTTTCCTTCAGCTATCCTGAAAAATCAATCAAGGCTTACAGAGTACCATTGTGAAGCAGAGCAATGTTCTGTGAATCATGACAATAGAATTTAAAATTTATCAATTTTTAAAATAATTTTCATCCACCTGAGCTGTAATTTCCCAGGGACTTCTAATGATATATCAAGGTAGGCAAGATATGTATATATCACTCTCATGCTTCAGCAAGAAACCTGAAGTACAGAAGGTTCAGTGACTTCATTCATTAATGAATTAGTTTATTTATACAAGAAATAGTTGTTGCACAACTACTGTGGTCCATGTCCTTGCTAAGCATTCAAAACTTAGTGCTAATGATAATGCAAATCGTTTTTGCCTTCATGGAAATTACAGTTTTTTTTCACACTTTCAAAAAGTATCAGACTTGTGGCTAGAATTCAGGTCTTTTGATTCTCAATTATGTAGTCCTGTCTCAAAGCACCCAGATGCCTAGCTAGAGAGGAGAAAGACATAGTACCATAATAAAGACAATTAACAAAAAAAATTATAACTTGAGCAGGAAATACAGAGAATCAGCTAGCTGTCAACTAAATCTCTCTATTACGTTGGGTGTTTTAACTACCATGAGACTTTACTAAAGTAAGCCCTTCTATTTGATACTGTACATTATTGGATACTAATCATCTTATGTCCACTATGACAGGATGTCCTAGCTTAGTAACTCTACCTTGATTAGATGAGTCTATCTTATTATATTTAAGATTTGTAGGTATGTGCATGTGAATTATGACTATAATTTCCAGAAGTGTTGGCTTAGATATAAAGGGTTAAGAAAAATAAAAGAATATACTTTTTCCTTTTATAAGAAGGAATTCATAAGTTTCAGAGCAGTTGAGAGGGGCCAGCACACAGCTAAGTTTGGGCTAGAAATGATCAACTTTCTGCGATTCCCTGAAGTGTGGCAAGTCAAGTATGCCATGGGAGACATGTCTCTCAAATATAGCTTATTCTGGCCTGGGTGTAAATTAACATCCACTTTCTCTGAAAGTAATTTCTTTTGTCCCTTGACCTGAAAGGGTTTCTTTCTCTACTAAACCTCTATAGTATTTATTTTCCCTTCGCTTTGTGAATTCCATCCTTGTCATTTTAATGACTCCTACATCTGTTTCTTTGTTTGGAGCCTGCAATTAGTTTGGCCTTAACCCAGTTTTTGTACTAAAACTTGTTAGAGAAACAAAACACATCACTAAACAACTCAATTTTAAACAAAATCTTATGGTTCTAGTAACTTGCATATGATTGATGTCATGAGGAAGTCCACAATGTTTGGCCAATATCAGGCTTTCTCCTCCTTCCCAAACATCTAGCAAACCCCATGGTGTGGTGATGGGACTCTCTTGTGAATGTCCCAGTCGAGGGGAGGGGAGTAATACACATTGCCCAGTCTGCCTTTGTTCTCCCTCAGAATTCTGGTGATATCTTTTTCCATTTTGTTACATTAAAAGTTTATCTCCTTAATAAGATGTTATGCTTTCTGATAGCAATATATTTTATTCTACTCTTCAAAAAAATTGCTATCTTGTCTTTCTTTCTTATTCTCCACTCCTTTCTCCTTCTCTTTTCCATTTGCTCTTCTTCCTTTTTTTCTTCCTCTTCTTCTTCCCATATCTCCTATTTCAATTATTTTCCTCTTCTTCTTCTTTTTATCTTCTAAACCTGGTTTGCAAAGTCCTCAGTGGTCTGGTCTTTGCTTTATTCTTCCACTTCATGACTTCTCGTTCTTCTCCTTATTCACTAAGCTCCAACCCCACTAGCTTTCATTCTGAGTTTTGAACATGTTAAATGCATTGCTCTTTAAGGCCTTTTCACCTGCTGTTCCCTACGCCTGGAATGCACTCCCTCCAATGAGTGAGGGGCCGGTGGATTCTTATAATTTATATCTCATTTTAGGTATCACTCCACAGAAGAATGCTCCCAGATTACTCAATCGAGGGCAGCCACTTCTATCATATTACCCTGTTTAAGTTCTCTGCAAAGCGTGTGTCACCATTTCATATTGATATATTCATTTGTTTTCTTTTTGAAATTTTAATTATAAAATATTCTTGAAAAAATCTAAACTATTAATTTCAAAGTATTATTCAGGAGAATCCCCTTGCTTTCACCAACACCTCTCTTCTCCAACTCTATCCTTTAGGCAGTGGTGTGTGATAAAACAGATCTCTGCCGAAAAAGAGAGCCCCGATTTATAGCATCTCCCAGTTTTTATAGCATAAAAACTCCCACCAGGGCCACATGATCTTTCTTATGTAATATAATGATACTAAAATGATAATTTATCTGGGGGGTGCAAGTATTTAGAGATATGTGAATCTAGCACATGTTTAGTGTCATACATCAGATTCTTGGCTGTCTTTTCTATACACACTTTCTGAATTGATCCTAAGCATATCCAAAATATCATTGTCATCATACATTGAGGAAACTGAGACTCAGAGAGGTTATTTTCCTGAGGTAGCACAGTTCTCTAGTAATGGAGCTCAGATTTGAACACAGGTCTGTTTCCAAAGAAAATATTTGTTTCAATATCATACTCTATGGGTTTTCACATAACCAAGACATTGGATAATTTTTTTACATGCACTTTTAGGATATATTAAATAAACTTTATGACTCTCTTGATTAACCATTCTTTCTCATCATTTGTTGAAGATTCTCCAGGTTTCTTGAATGTTGCTTTCAATTGCAATAACTACAACTACTTTTGCACCAACCTACTATAATCCCTGACATACATTCTGTAATAATCAGTATCTCCCAATTTCTGGATTTTCTGAGGTTTGTCTTGGATTGTTAGGACTTTTTAAAGACAAAAGTACTGAACTACACTATTTCTGCTCCTCCAAAAGCCTTAAGAAACTCATTCTGATATGAGGAAATATATCCAGGATTGTTCCAATCCACAGGTTAAGTGCTCTAAGCTGAGATTATCAACCATGAAGGTCACCTAAGAATAGTGCTTATTGTTCAGGTCACATTTCAATGAAAGAAGTTTTATTTTGCCTATTCCTTTTCCAAGAAACTTTTCTACTTACAAAAACAATCATTTTAAACCACAAAAGCCAAGAACTTATAAACCAATGCCACAGACAACTTTCCTTATCATGACCGCTTTCAGAAATGTAGGAACACTGTGAAAATACTATATTGTATTTTAATCAAGCATCTGTTTCATGGGATATTTTAGAATAAGTAATTAGAATTCATTTTAAAATTACCAGTCAAATTATGTTTTTATCAAATTAGAATTTTCTGTGATTCCTGATAAATGATAATATTACTTGGGAAGGATTCTACTTTTTTTGAAATTAAGTTCATGAGTATATTGGAGGCCTCATCAAATGTTTAAATGTATGTACTATTGCAGAGCATATTCTTACTCTCACATTCTCTCATTTTCCATATATATATATACATAAAGAATTACACTCAGCACCTTTTTCTGAATGATGTTAATTAGAATAGAAATAATATATGTTTATCTAACATGTAGATTGTATCAGGTATTCTTCTAAGTGCTTTATTTACACATATCAACTCAATTGTATTAATCTTCACCACAGTCTTGAGTTTTAGATGTGATACTGATATTCTCATTTTACAAGTGAGGAGCATATGGCTCATTGAGATCAAAAGCTCTCCCCAAGTTTACGTGGTTAATGAGTTCCAGGATCAAGATTGGAACTGAGATGTGTTCAACTCTGAACTCTTCTACTTGACAATCATATTATGCTGAAACACATAATTTTAAAAGACCTATTTCATAACGTTCATGTTTACATTGAAAAAAAGTGTCACTTTCAAAAAAATTTACTTGGTCAAATGGTGCTCTAGCATGATTGATGGATGTGAACCTACATTTGTATAAATGTATTTTTCTTCTCTTGTATCCTATGTATATAGGAAGAAATTTAGTCTTTACTGATAATTTATTATTAAAATATCTCTGTCATGCCTACTTTTCAATATCCTGGAAAATATTTTCTGATGTTTTTATTCATCAGGCAAAAATGAAAAAAAATAGTGTCTTGGAGACAAATCAATTAAAAGTGCTACAAAATAGTAACTCAGAAAGTGTGAATGGATGTAAAAAATTACCAAGAAAGATTGGTAACTCATATCTGTAATGCAGAATAAAATAGTCCATGAATTTCTTTTGTTTTATTTTTGTTGTTGTTTTGTTCTGTTTTTTTGAGACAGAGTTTCATTCTGTTGCTCAGTTTCATTCTGTGCAATGGCACAATCTCAGCTCACTGAAACCTTCGCCTCCTGGGTTCAAGCGATTCTCCTTCCTTAACCTCCCTAGTAGCTGGGTTTATTGGCTCGCACCACCATGCCTGGCTAATTTTTTAATTTTCAGTAGAGATGGTGTTTTGCCATGTTGGCCAGGCTGGTCTCGAACTCCTGACCTCAAGTGATCTTCCCGCCTCAGCCTTCTAAAGTACTGAGATTAGAGGCATGAGCCACTACACCCAGCCTCAAATAGTCCATAAATAAACATTACATAATGATTTTCAAGATGCCTAAGAACGGATTATCTGTCTAAGCTCAGACTTTGAATAAGTGCTAGGTTGAAATGACTCTCTTAAAACCCAAGGTGAATGAGACATTTTGTGGGAAACGATTTTGAGACAGCATGGTCTGTTGGATTGCAAGGACAGCAGAAACAGCTTGACTAGTTGGGCACCTTTCTTCAGTAATTACTCATCTGATTTCTCTAGAACACACAGTTTAATGAGTAGTCCTGTTAATTATTTGTTCTGTCTTTGGGTTTTCTTATTGTTGCTCACTGGGTTTTCTTATTGTTGAAATAAGCAATTTACATTTGCTTGGGTCCTTCACACACATTCTAAGCCCAGGATATGACAAATTTGGAATAAACAAGTAAACTCTCTAATCTAAGTAGAATTTTTAAAGACACTTTTATTACTTTCGTATAAAATGTGTCTGTAAAGGAGTTTAAAATCACTTTACCTTGCATTATAGGAATAAAGTTCCTAGCTGTTCATTTTATAAGTACTTCAGAGAACTGACTTTTAGATTCAAAGATTAGATGAGCTTTAAGATAGAAATGTTTTTGGCATAGAGGGATACAGATTGAGTCCACAAAGGAGTAACTGTGAAGATCTGCTCTGGGGCTTATTGTGGGAATTAAGGAGAAGGTGTTTTAGAAACCTCTGGCAGTTCCATGGTGATATTAGGAAATATTTGGTAGAAGTTCCTAGAAAACAAATGCATTGCTCTTTTCCTTTAAATGTCAAAAACATTAAAGAATTAAAGGACACATTCTACCCAATGATGCATGTGGGTTTGGGTAGGTAAGTAAGACATGAGGTTTCTGGGTAAATAACCACCACGCAGCACCAGGCCCAGCATAAACCTGAGACTGGCAAAAATAGTAGCTGCTCATGAAATATGATTTCAGTAAAATTTGTGAGTTACTCTATCACCTACATAACTGATAAAACCTGAAGTTTGTAACTTATCAATGCTCTTTCGAAAAAAAAAACATTGTTAGGTGAGGAGCCCTGATGAAACACAGAGCAGAGTGATTCATCAGAACAACAACTCCCATTAATGTGCGAATATAAAAAATTTTTCACATAAACAGTTTTCTACATCTACTTGCATTTATTGTGTAGATGGCATGGCTTCAACATCAAAAAGTCTTAGATTTGAAATCTCACTTCAGGTCCTTATTGGCCATGTCACTTTGGGCAAGTTAATTATTTTCTCTGAACCTGTTCCCTTCCCTGTAAAATGATGCAAATATGTACTTATCTTCAGGGTATCTACAGAAACTATGTGCCATTAAATGAGAAAATGTATTTGCTCAGTGTGGTAATAATTCTGAATAAAACATTCTAGGGGAAATTTGACACATCTTGATCCTTTAGGGAGCAGTCTCTAAGAGAGAAGAAGTCTGAAAAAGCCTCCAAAACAGATTCACATATATGTGACTTTCCACTTTAAATAAAATTCACCAGCTTACATTACAAAAAAGTTACTTAGGAAAACAAGTTAACTTTATCAGTAAAGGGTAATACACAATCCCAAGGCACCTATGTGCCTATCCATCTATTGTCTCACATTTTTTTCAAAACTCCCTTGGTTTACTGTAGATATTAATTTTGCTAAACCTTGATATCTCCTATTAGAATACTGATGACTTCATTTCTTCAACCAGACATTTATTGAGCACTAGCAATCATGGAGAGATATTGCATTCAGGGCATGTACAGTATAATAAATGAGAATTACATATGAACAAATGAGTGTGGCACTCTTTGATGAAGACGGAAAAGAGGTAAAGCCATGGTGTGTTTGGATTAGGAATGGAGTGACCTGATAAAAGTACAGAGCAGAAAACCCCTGAGTTGAGCCCTGAAGGAAAACTGGGATTTCACCAGGCAGACATAGGGGCAAATGCATGAGGCATAACGTTGTTTGATATTTTGTGGGATAATAACTAATTCAAGATAATTGGTACATAGGATACCTGTGGGAAATGAGGTATGGCATGTAGTTAGAGGTCACATCATAGTGGGTTTTCTAAGACAAATAAATGTGTCTGGATTTTATCCTGTCGGCAGCTGACATCAATTAAGCAAGGGAATCTATGGTGTTACTCATTAGTAATGCCTAACAAATATTTCCATTCCTCCTTCTGGGAATATGTAATGTTCCAGTTTCCAGCCCTTGAATTTAGTGACTTACTTTGACAAATTAAGTATGAACAAGAAATAGAACGTGTCACTTCCCAATGGAAAATTAAAGATTATTCATCACTGTCTCTGTTTGCTGTGGCCACTAGCAGTGTTCCAGGTGGTAGCTTTTCCATCAACTTGAGTTTCTACAATTGGGATCCCTGAGTAAGAACAATGTAGAGCAGAACTTTGAACTGACCCAGGGAAAATATAGTGCAAGGGAGAAATAAATCTCATAGTTTCAAGCCACTGATATTTTGGGGTTGTCACTGAAGCATAGTTTAACTTGTCTTTATTATTACACTGTCAGATTGGTATTTTTGCAAAATCTCTCTGGCAGCAGTGCCATGGACAGACTTAAGGCAAATGTAAAGGCAGGGTACCAATGCAACGGGCCACTGAGTTGGTCCGATCCTGACTTTGCCATTTACTACCTGTTAGATCTAGAAGTCAGTTGACATCTTTGAGAAAATTATTGATTTCATGGCAGAGGGATTTATTGATTGACTTTTCCAATTCTGACATTCAATTGTACAGATTGGAGACTAGAATTTATGGACAACTAGAACAAATATATTCTGACTATATAGAATTTAAAAAAATGGAATCAAAGATCTCAGTAAGTTTACTGATTTTTACTTTCAGCTTTTCCCTTGCCACAACCCTTCCTTCTACTCCACCCAAATTATTTTTCTCCTTTAATCCTACTAAAGCTTTTTTCCTAGGATTTTTCATTCCATCTTACTTTCCAGTGGGAAGCAGTATATTATGCTGGCATCAGATTATTCTAATCTCTGTAATATATTACCTGTAGTACTTCAAGAGAGCTACCAAACCTTTCCATGTCCTAATGTTCTGATCTGCAAAATTAGACTAATATGTGCCTTGTGAGACCATCGTGAGAATTAAAACACATTATAAGAAGTACTTTGTATACTGTCTGGCATAAAGGAGGTACTCATTAAATAGTAGCTATATCTATCATTATTTTTAGTATTGCAATTAGGCCCACTTCATTCATCTCGACCTCTCCACTCTGAGTGCTTTGTAATGCAAGGGGCTTAATTTCTGGAACAGTTAATCAGTGACCAATCCCATTTATTCTTTGAACTTCAGGTTTTATAACTCTGATTAGGTAATAATCTCAATAGCCTGAGACATAAGGTTGTTGATATCTCAGCATTTATTTGAGCCATGTTGATTTAATGGTAGTCATAGTACTGTCAAACCTTTATGATTTTTAATTACAGCTTCACTCTTGAAATAGTAACAGCTACTTGAGGGTTTCTGTTGATGAATATAGGCTATATATGTTTTGTTAATAATTTTACTTTAGGATGCAAAATCCTCTGTTCCATGAACAATATATAGAGCCAGTCAAGTTTACAAATTGTGTGACTTCATTTGTGTATATGTACTTGACGGGGTGATGGTAGAATAAATATGACATGGTTTTGGTAAGAATGAACTACAGGTAATAGGACAAGAGAGTCTCTAAATGAAAGGGTACCCCTGTGTGTGTGTGTGTGTGTGTGCATGTAGATGTGCCTGTCTGTGTGTGTGAGTGAGAGAGAGAGAGAACAAGAAAGGGAGAACATACGGTTGGTGATGTGCTACTGTTGCAGAATTAAGTTTTTCATTTTACCTGCCTGTTTTTGGACAATGAAGTCTTTCATATAGAAGCATTAACATTTAAAGAAAAAACAATGAAATATGACATCAGAAACTTGAAAAAATGAATCTTACTAGTTACAGTTGAATCTGATTACTTTCTGAATATTTTCCCTAAATGTTTCTGCGGCTAATTGAAGGAACTAAAGTTTTATCTTAAGTGCCTGTCATAACTGAATGTATGTAGCTACTTAGAATGTTGTGGTGTGTTGGATTTTCAAGGCTAAACCATGTTAATGGTTGAAATGATTACAAGAGGGGCCCCATGACTTCGTAAAACTTTCGACAATAAAGCAGAGTAGGCACTTGTCAATGCAATGCAGTTCTGCTTGTTCATTACCACATGAGGGCGCTCTTTCCATCAGCTAGTCATATGTTAAGTATTTTTCCCCCCTTCAGTGTTATTCTTTCTTTCCTAATTAAAAAAAAAAAAAAAAACCCAAAACTCGTATTTATCATGCAGCATCTTAAATTTTACAGAAATCCTAGGTTCATGCCATAGAAAATACATCTCCAAATACTGTAGATAACACAAACTTAATCTTAGCTAACTGGATTTGTTGAAAAAATCTGAAAGGCTTCAGATCCTACTGCTAAGGGAGAAATTTATGCTGGGTAGATTTGTACTTATGGTGCTTATTAGGATTCACAGATGTGTGTGTATCTCAAGTAGTTTCTCTGTAAGTGAAGTTTGGAGGTGTAAAAATAAGAGAATATTCAAAGTACTTCTTCTGGAAGAGCTCTTTAGCTACTGAAATTTAATTATTAAATCGAATATGTGATGGATGGGTGCTATTTGTCTGATTGTTACTGTTTATTAAGTAATGCCTAAACATTATGAAGTGTAAGTGGAATCCATAGTGGGAATCAATCAAAACTGGTACTTTTTTTAATTTACAGGTGTTTAAGTGTTAAATACTAATAGAAATTTAGTGCCAACTCAGAATCTTACAAAATGATTTCTCAAACCCTCATGACAACATTAGGAGATATATCCAGCTTCCGTAGGGATTCCACTAAGAAGGGCATAGACCAACATGTCATTTGTGACCACGAAGGACAAGTTCATCCAAGGCATGTACCAGGGATTAATGTTTAATACAAGGAAAATAAGTATGATGACAGAAATCAATACAGACATTCACAAACACGAACAGAGACACTTTGTTTGCTAACCAAAGAAAAGTCACAGGAAATAAAGGCAGGAGGAAAAGTCAGGAGAATTAAATTCACCTCAAGGTACCTCAGGGACAATGCTATTATTGGTGCATTAGGGCTTAAAAGGACAGACCAGAGGCAAGCCAAATGTGTGCATCCCCAAAGGCATGATTGAACTGTATTTCTGCCAATTGTTTATGTAGTTTGGTAATTTCAAAGGCCAGATATTTTTTTCATCCATGTGTTCTGCTTATCACTTGCTCAGTGATGCCAAGATTTTCCCCAGAAAAGAGTGATTTCATTTTCATGAGAGCTTTTGATCTCTGTTCAAACACAGCCGTTTTATGTTAGAGCTTTGAGCTCAGATAATGTGCTGCCTTTTCTTGAAAAGAAATGCTTACACATTTACGTAAATGAATAAGTGCCAAGGATTTAAAATTTCAAAAGGTTGAAGATGAAAGTACAGGTTGCCCTAGAAAGAAGTGCTTTGTAAAAGGTCATTCTTATTGTTAAGTTACCTTTGAGGGTCCAGGTATAGATAGGAATAGAATAGGAGGACCCTGAGAAGATATTCTGGTTGATGGGAACAGGTTTATAAACCCGAGACCATTTTAACCATTTTAACCATTTTATAATTATTCCTGGAGCTGGTATCATTGAAAATTGTCTTTTATGTATTGTCATTTTCCTGACCAGTTGAGTTGTTGGAACAACTCTCCTGAAATAAGGGAACTTCTATTCTAAGTAAGTGCCAAATATTTAGATTACTGTGTCTAGATTTGTAGTTTGAAGTGTGTGGAGGATTTATAGAAAATCTCAGGGAGATAATTAAGATAATTAAATGTCTAGGAAACAGATGCATGCATATAGGCTAAGAAATTGAGATCTTTTGACCCGTAAAATAGGACTTCCAAGTGCTACATGTATTTAAAATATATACTGCAGAAAGTTACAGTTGCGGCTTGCTCTCTTCCCCATATCACCCTCCTTCCAGTGCTGGAGGATGAAAGCTGCTCTTGAGATTTTTCTGGAGCCATCAATGGAGGGTTTGTTCTTTCTTCAAGAGGAACTGATAGAAATAGAGCTGACAAGGAGGCTACAGATATTGAAATTCGACAACATAATAAGTATTTTTTATACATTTTTATATGAAAATTCCTTCGTATCTGTGAATCTTTGGTGACACAATTGGAGAGAAGTGAAGACATTTTTCAGATATCATATTTGAATGTCTTTCTTCATGTGAATTATTCTGCTTTTCCATTCTTTGTTGAAGTGGATTAGCCTCTCCTTTCCATAATTACTTGATGATTTTAGTCACAACTGAGACCTCTTCATGAGTTTCTCTTTTGTGCTTTGTGTTCAGGTACCACTAATTTCTTTGCAGAAACACTGAGTTCAATAATTGGATTGCAATTTAAAAATTTATTATGATCAATTTTTTTTTTACAGGAAACTATTATCTTTCACAGTAATTTTAGACATTCATCTTCACATTGGCAAAGTTATTTCCATTCTCCGATTCTCTGTTGGAGGAAGTTGTATAATCGACAACTATAATAGTTCAAAGAAGAGAGATACTGGTTGAAGTAAATGTTGGTGTGTGTGTGTGCATGTGTGTGTGTGTTTGTGTGTGTGTGAGAGGGGAGAGAGAGACAAAGACTAAAAACAAGGGTGAGAGCAAAATCAAATACAAATAGGCCTCGTCCAAACATCATTCTGTAAGCAATTCTGCCTTACCTGGATCCTGGGATGAGGACAGTGATACTACTTAAATTGTGTGTACTCTGTTTAAGTAATTAATGGATTATGTTAACTAGAAACAATATAATGGATAGCTTAGGTTTTCTTCCTTCTTTCCTAAGGATTTTAGCCAATTTCAGATAAACATCATTTTTTTAGCACAAGTATGTCCCAAATATTGCATAGGATATACTTATCCTAAAAAGGGTCATTGTTGATTCAAAATTAAAATTTAACTTGGTATCTTACCCTTTATTTGTGTTAATTCTGGCAACCTTACATATGAACAAACACCCAGAGGAAGTGAGGCTGCAAACCGTGCAGAAAATGAGCATTCCAGGCAAAGGAAATAGCAGATGCAAAGGCCTTGAGTTAGGAATAAATCCAGTGTTTTCAAAGGTTGGCCAGGAGGCCAGTATTATAGCAGAAGGAGTATTATAGTAGTAGGAAGAACATTAGGAGACATAGTCAAAGAGACGAGAGCCAACATTTAAAGGGATTCTGACTTTTATTATGACATAGGAATCTCATGGAAGGCTTTGAGCAGAAGAATGATAAAACATGGCTGATATTCTGAAATGATCACTCTTGTAATGACATTGATTTTGAGAATAGACTCAAAATGAGAAGAATGGAAGCAAGAAGCCCAGTTTGGAGGCTACCGTGCTACTCACATGGAAAATGACAGTGGTTGTGAATAAGGCACTTGCAGTCCAGATGATGACAAGTTGCTAGATTGTGGATATTTTTAAAGGGAGTGTTATTATGACTGATTAATGATTTCCTATGTGGCATATGACAAAAGAACAAAGGATGACATCAGTGTTTTTGTTCTGAACAACTAGAATAATCTCATCTTATTTAGTTATATATAGAAGAGAGTGTACGAGAGGCTTTGTGTGTCTATTAGACCGGGGGAGAACAGTTCAGATTTTATTTCATGAATAATATAATTTCTTTGTAATAATTCATTGAGCTGCAAAATTATAAGTTGTGTATTTTTGGTATGCATATGACAACTTCATAAAATACTTAAAAATAAATAAACAAAACAAAAATAAAACATCAGAAACAAAATAGCATGAAAGAAAACCCAAGAATGAACATTTTAAAATGTATAAGGCCTACAAATAAGATCTGAGATCTTATTAAATATCTAACAATTAAATATGAGTGCTTGTAAATTTGCCAGTGAAACTGAATGCAATTCCCATTGAGTTTATGTTAATTTCAAGACTAGATTAACAACAGCTGGGATGTTGTGAGGAATGGGAAACATACTCCCTAATTGAGAGGAACAGAGGCATCATGAATAGGATGGAGTGGTAGAAATGCACAGGAAAGATGGAGCCAGAGAAATAGACAAGACTTGATCCCTACCATAAACGAGAAAGGAAAGTCATGTCTTCCTATCTTGCACTGGGACATCCCCAAGATAGTCCTGTCCTTTCCTGAGATGGGAAATGCAGCTTGGGCATAGTAGAGAGTTGCAAGAGGTCAACAGTGATCAATAGCTTCTTCTCTTCCTGCTGCTTCCTGCACTTTCTCAGGAGGAAGGTTTAGGATATATAAAAAAAAAAATCAAATAAATAAAAACGATTTATATAGTCTGTTTATGAAGTACATACATTGTCAAGAATGTTTATTGCCATTGCATATTTTAAATTCTAACAATAATCTTTTACAGCTATAGAACAATTTTTTTCTTGAAAGAGAATGATCGACAATCCATATAATCATTACTTCTGTAATTAAGCTGATGAAAGAACACAATGCAAAACAAAAATATATTTTAATGCGTAATCAGGAGTAAAATTTTAAAGAGAAGAAAGGCATTTAATATAGATTTCACTGACTTCTTCATCTATAAAAAGAAGAATATTATTAAAATAACAGTAATATTAAGTTGGTATTTATAAAATGTATAAAGATTCACAAAAGCAAAATTGAAGTTTCTCTGGCTTTGTAATTTCAACATTTTCTTTTTGCTGCAAATTAATATTTCTTAAAATAATCCTGTGGCAGTCAATAACCTTTTTTAAATATCAGATTTATAATAGGCATAGGCATTGGAAATAATTCAGGGTCTTTCTTTTGTATTTTAGTCATTTATATATGTGTATGCTGTATGTGGGGATTCTGATTGTCCGATCAATATTATCTACTGGTACTGTCATTGAAAATCTACTGGTACTGTCATTGAAAATTTTTACTTGGTGGTCTTCCTCTACTTTATGTTGAAAGATCTTTCTTAAGAGACTTTTCGGAAAATTTAGAGTAAAAGAAAACTAATAATCACATTCATAAATTAAATATGAATTCTGTCTGCAAATGTTTAATAAATATTTGCATAGTGAGGACAATAAAAATAAGAGCAAATATCATGAGTTAATGAACATCAGGCTTTTAAATTACTGGAGCAACGTATGTACTTAGAAGAATTGTTACCGCTGTTTTAATTGTGAGTTTAAATTATGCACAGTTACCAATTCCTACTCAGTGGACATACTGATTTGCCAAAAGAGTCAAACAAGCCTTGCTATTTTCTTGCAATGCATAGTATATAATTAAAATTTAGACTGATTTTGGAAGGATAAAAAAATGAGAACATCGAATTATGGTATTGATTGCTTGTGTCCCTCGATTGCCTTGCTGCACAACTGTGGCTTCTAGACCAGCAGCATCGGCATCGCCTGGAATCTATTGGAAATGTAGAATTTCAGTCTCCAATGCAGACCCACTGAATCAGAATTTGCAGCCCAGCAAAATCGCTGGGTGATTTTCCTGCCAGGAGTGAGGAGAAAGGAAGAAGGAGGGCTTGTGAATGTTTTAAGACTGTGTTGTTTTAACATATACTTTAATTTTCTAAGTGAGTTGGTTCTTTCCAGTAGCATTATATTCACATTTTCTGGAGTATTCATGAAGAGACCATAATCACTTGTTTTCTACAATTTACTTCCTTCACATCCTATTTGCCTCCTTTATTTTAGTAAAGAGTTTATAAGACTTTACTCCTATGAAAAGGTGGAAAGTTAATTTGGTTTAGACTATTTCTGGAAATGTTCATTTTTATATTTTAGATAAGTCAGGAGGCTAGGCCAGAAATGATTGTATTTGCCAGTACTTGATTGTCTGATTTTATTTACACAGAAAGGAATTTTTTTTTTCTGAAGGAAAAATCCCATCGATATTTAGAAGGATACAGCAATAACAGAATTTAGTGAGTGCTTACTATATTATAGATATATTACATAATCTCATATGCTACTAAAAATTATTAGTTCAGTATGCTAAGTCCTCATTTAACATTGTTGATAGGTTCTTAGAAACTGACTTTAAGTGAAATGATGTCTAAGGAAACCAATGGCTAATGGATATAAACACGAGTTAAATACTTATGGTATATTTCTGCTTACAAAACCATCACCAAACTTCTAAATAAAGACCAAAACGCTTCTAATATTAAACACTGAAATAAATGTGAGTCATACATACATTTAAGAATGTTAATAAAAACAAGTAAGATAATGATTTGCCCAATGATTCCAGTTCGGGGCTGCAGGTGTCCAGAATGTGCACATCACGGGAATGTGAGAGGAAACTGCAGTACCTGGAGAAATGCATGCAGACAAGGGGGAGAATGTGCAAATTCCATAGACAGTGGTTTCTATTGGATTTGATATACATGTTTTCTCATCAACGTTGTAACAGAATGACTTTAACTAAATAATGTTATGTGAGGACGTGCTGTACTAGCATTTTCCCAGTGCTGTTTGAGAAAACACCAGAGCAACAATTTGCCTTGAGCTACATTCTTTTTAATTAATGAACCTGAAATTTTAACCTATTGCATCTTATTCTGGCATTAATTCTATTTTATCTGATTCCAGCACCCATATTATTTAACCACTAAACCAACATACTCTACTGTCTATTATGCATACTTTTGTCTGAGTTTATGAAATATTTTATGACAAAACAATTTAGAGCTCATTTTTTACATTCAGGGTAAACAATAAGTTACCTGTATCCATTAATGGTGTCCACAAAACAGAGGTATATTGACCACCAGAAAACCAGGGAGTCTATTCTATAGTTAGGTGTTTAACATGAATATTGTTTTGATCATATTCACGGTCATTTAAATGCTAAGGGAAAATAGAAAAGCACAGTTTCAATTAATATATATTTTTGATTAATAATAAAAAGCTTTCGTGAAACTATTTTTGCTACTTAAAAGAAATGAGAATCCAATTTTAATTTGAAATAGAAACAACAGTAAAACATTACAAGTAAAACTAGTCAATACATTTATAAAATATTAAATTCAACATTGAATGCTAATTGAATGCTAATGAAATGTTGATAGCACTATTCCAAGAGAAATACTTACACTTTCTCATAGTTAAAAGAGTTAGATACTTGGAGATGACAATTATACTATTTAATTATTTAAATAATGTAATTACTTTTTCTCACTAATTAATTACCATTTTATTTTTATTATTTTCCCCCAAATTTTCTATTATTATTTCAGGGTTTTGAATGTGTCATCTATGCATAAAATAATTTATGTGAAACTGTTGAAACTGAGTGGGAGGCATTAAATTGTATACATAAAGACTACTTGCTTGAAAACGACCCTCTGTTTCAATTTATTTAGAAGTGGCGGCTTATTTCCTGTTCAATAACTTAACAATAATGTTAACATGAAGAAACATTTTTGAGAGATTAAACTATGCTAAATTCTTTACAATATTCTTTCATCACTTCTATATATGAATTTGTAAGATTGTAAGTCATTACCTTCCTTTTTGAAGATGAGGAAATCTGAGCTTAAAGGAGTTAGGCAGAGTATTAGGATGTGGGAAATCTGGGATTAAGATCTTTATGAAGAGCAACCCATAACCTCCATATTGCATGTTTATTTGGTCCTTCTATTTGGATTAAGACTAATTCTACTCTCCCTCCCTATGTAGATGGAGGTTAATTTCTCATAAATTATATGTCACTGTTCTTCATATATTTAAAATAATTTATGAAATCATACTTTAGCTATTCATGTTGTGGGTAAGAAAAGTTTAAATCATTTTAAATCATTAATAATTCCTCTGACATCTTCCATGTATGATCTTTGTTTTACTGTTTTACTATCTTTTATGATCGGCTCAAAGGTGCTGGATTTCTTTGATCCTTAGATGCATGTTTTTCATATGTAAATATCCTCAACTCCGGATCTATCTAATAATAGATGTCTTCTTACTGTGTTTAGATTAAATTTTAAAAATAGTGATCTTTTTATTAAATAGACATTTAAATGTCCTGTAAAATATTGCATCATATTTTGCAGTGGAACAAAAGGGACATGTAAAAAGAAAAGCACAGGAAGAGAGTGGCAGGATGTAGTTTTGATTTTAGTGAGGATATATTCATTGTCCAAGTAATGAAAGCAATGCTGTACTTTCACACAATGAAAAAGATAAACACCCATAAGAAAAGAAGCTGCACTGTTTTGTGATTGAGATGTATAGAGAAGTTGTATTTCACATGGCAAGCAATGAACAGGAAGGTGAAAAAATAATGAAATGTTTTGGAAAAAGAATGCATTTCAAAGTAATGAGATACATGACCCAACCCTACAGAGACATATATATTGACAATGTAGTGTTGATACTTCTTTTGGGCTTTTGAACTTCACATTTTTCTGTGTAGTATGATAAGTAAATCTTAGATAATATTTAATATTAGCATTGTCATGCACAGTGCTTATGCTCTGTATTATTTCTATAACTCCTTAACCTACTTTCCCCTTCACAAATCATTGAATTTTAATTAATCAATGGTTTATTTAAGATATAATCAGTATAACTTTCCACAAGAAACTTTATTGTCATTCTTTGAATAACTTCTTCTCCTCCGGTACATATATAAAGAGAAAAGAGAGAATAAAGTTATTACTAACAAAATTACCTTATTTCCAAGATTAACAATAAGCAAAGAATTCTTCTGAAAGGATCTAATGCCTAGACTTACAGCTATATAAACTCTTTGAAAAATTCAGGGCCCATTATCTTTAATCATACCAGTCTTTTAATCTAAGCACCACTAGTAATTTATATGGTTACTCAAAGGGTTAATGGCTTTCATATCCTTCATCATTTTGAGAAGTTTATAATCTCCTGTATTATAAAAAGGGATCACAGCATGACAGATTTACAATGTTCTTTATAGATGTGTCTTTTTTATCTCTTCAATTTAAAAAAGAGATATTCCAGACTGCTAAAAAGCAATGCTTTGTCAATATAAATACAGTGAACGTTTCCTTTGTAGAATAGTAGAGTTGCTTTTGTACGTTTATTGGAAAAATAAATCTTAAATATATGATTCACTTATTTAAATACTTTATTCTCCTCATTAAACTTACGCATGAGACACAGTGGTTCACTTGCAGAATTTCAGGAGGACAGAGATGACTCTGACATGATCCTTTTTATTGCTGTGTAGAAAATACATTAGGAGGATGTGGAAGATGTAAGAAAGGAGAGGTTAGTAGGTGATTGTGATAATCAATGAGAGATTATGGTGGTTTGTATATGGTAGTGATAGGGAGGGATGGCAAACAATGAATAAGACCTACTTGATAGCACAATAGTCAATAATAACTTAATTGTATATTTTAAAATAACTTGAAGAATGTAATTGGATTATTTATAATTCAAAAAGTAAATGCTTGAGGGGATGCATACTCCATTCTCCATGACGTGCTTATTTCACATTGCATGCATCTATCAGAATATCTCACATACCCCATAATATATGTATCTACTGTGTATCCACAAAAATTAAAACAAAGAAATGTTTGGATTCTAGATATATATTGAAGTTGGCATTTCCAAAATACATTGTCATGTCAGCTATGGGGGTTTAGAAATAGAGTATAATCAAGAAAGACTTTTAAGTGTTGTGCTTGCACAACTGGAGGACTGAAGTTTTGAGTTACTAAGAGGAGGAAGATAGCAGTAGGGAGAGATCCAATGGGGAGGTAATCAGTAGTGGAGTATTAGACCAGCATTATATTTAAGTTGTTTACTGGACAGCTAAGTAAAAAAGTGTAAATATAGTAATGATTCCATGTTTAATGTTTTGACAAATTGACAAAATGTTTTTCAAAGCAAGAAAGCAGTTGTACTATTATATATTCTCAGTAGCAATGCATGAGGGTTCTGATATCTTCAGATCCTTATCAACCCTTGTTTCCTGACTATTTTATTCTAGTCATGTTTGTAGGTGTGTGAAGTGATATCTCACTATGATTTCTATTTGCATTTCCCTGATGACTAATGATGTCGAGCATCTTTTGCGCTTATTGGCAATTTGTATATGTTGTCATGAGAAATGCCTCTTGAAATCTTTTGCCCATTTTTAAATTGTGCTATTTGTAAGAATTCTTTATATTCTGAATACAAGTCCTTTATTTGCTGTATGATTTGTAAATATTTTCTCTCACTATATGTGGACTGTCTTTTCATTTTCTTGATGGTGTTTTTTTGATGCACTAAAGTTTTAAATACGTATGGAGTTCCAATTTATCTATTTTTTATTTTGCCATTTGTGTTTTTGGTGTAATATCTGAAAACTGCATAATTCATGGTTGTAAAGATTTAATCTTGTGCTTTATACTAAGAGTTTTTATAATTTTCATAATTTTTAAATAATTTTTATAATTTTATAATTTTCACTCTTTTTTTTTTTTTTTTTTTTGAGACGGAGTCTTGCTCTGCCACCCAGGCTGGAGTGCAGTGGCCGGAAATTGGACATCTACATGCAAAATAATTAAGTTGAACCCTTACCTGTTAACCATTAATAAAAATGGATTATACACCTAAATTTTCACTCTTACATTTAGGTGTATAATCCATTTTTATTAATGGTTAATAGGTAAGGGTTCAACTTAATTATTTTGCATGTAGATGTCCAATTGTCCTAGTATTTTTTTTTAAATTCTTTCCCCATTGAATTTATTTGCATTCTTATTGAAATTCAGTTGACTTTAAGCGTAAAGGCTCATTTCTAGATTCTCCATTGTAATCCAGTGTTCTGTATGTTTATCTTTATGCCAGTACTATAGTGATGTATAGTAAACTTTGAAATTCAGAAGTATAAGTACTCCAACTTTGTTTTTCTTCTATATGACTGTTTTGACTATTCCATCTCCTTGCATTTATACAGGAATTTCAGAAACAGCTTGTCAAATTTGCAAAAAGAGAAGCTGAGGTTTTGATAGGAATTATATTAAATCTGTAGTTCAATTTGTGGAGTATTGCCATCCTAAAATATTAAGTCATTTCGTCTGTGAACATGAAATACCTTTTCATTTTATTTAGATCTTTTATAAGTTATTCCAACAATGTCCTTAGAAATGTGCCAGGTTTATTTAGATCAAGAGATAAAGTGAAGGTTTAGAGAAGTTTAGAATATAACATGTTTACCGGTGACTTATGAGTGTCATAGGATATAACTTAAGGGACTCAGGAGATGGGAAGTGCTGTCAGACGGTTCAGAGAAATAAAATACATGGATATGTATGAAGATTAGGGTCCAGAAGAAGAGGAAACATTGGGAAATCTGTGGTGTTTGTGAAGGCTAAAATAACAAAAAAATAGAAATAAGAGACATGAGAAGCTTAGTCCTGATGGTTGGCAGGAAGAGGGTGATTAGGTTGTGAACTCTGGAGAGAAGCTAGAAGAAAGTCATGTTTGCCAGGAGCAGATAGCATTTTGTCTCTCTCGCTTAACTCTTGTGGATGAAAAGTTGAAGGCAAAAGGAAGTCTTTTTAAGTACACAGTAGTGACTCCCTCTTAACCCTATAGATGTAGTTTGCTAAGATCAGGTCATACTTTGAGAGTGTTCTACTTCTTTGACTCTTTCTTCCTGCTCTCTTTAGTGGGTTCTTACTTCTGTGCATGCCTATCAGACATTGGTGTCGTCACATATCTAAATAGTAACCCACTAGCAGTAAGAAATATGGACTTGAGAATCAATGATATGTGAAGGCATATTTATGTGAAATATTAGTAAGGTTTTTTCTTTTCTCTCCCCATTTTTCCTTCAGGAACCTCTCAATTTGAGCTATGAGTTATGAGAGTCTCATTGCCCTTAGAGGTTGCACGTAACTGTCAAAATAGGAACACTTAAATCTGTGTATTATATATCAATTATACCTCGTTAAATCTGTTTTTTTTTTTTTTTTAAGAATAATGGAACAAAATCTTAGCTTTAAAACTAAATAGTCAGGCTTTCAGATGTAATAAAAAAACTTTGCAAGTGTATGAAATCATCAGGCCTATGAACAGACCTAAGGTGGGGAAAAGTGAGAGAGATGGAAATGCTACTAGAGAGTTAAAAACCATTTATGAGTGAGAACGTGAGGTGTTTGATTTTGAGTGCAGCAAACCACCATGGTATGTGTATACCTATGTAACAAACCCGCACATCCTGCACATGTATCACAGAATTTAAAGAGCATATGTATATTTAAACAGCTATTGTTTTTGATACTACATCCTGCCCCTCTCGCTTATCCACAAACAGAGCCAAGCTCCAGCTTAATGGGAGATAACACTCTTCCTTCTCAAGTGAGGTTGGGATATCCCAGTGCATTTCTTTCTGGGTCTACACTGGGGAGATGAGAGCTCCTGCAGAGAACTTTCCTGTGCATCTTTGTGTGTCATCTATGTTCAAACTGGATATATGGAATGAAAGAGCGATGGTTTCATACTTCCACAGACAAAGTGGGGTATGGGAGAGCATTCAAATTTTCTTCTGCACATATCATTTTCAGCTTGAAGTAGGGTACAAAAATTACCTGATATAAAGAGTGCCGGTGGCTAGGCACAGTGCCTCACATATTGCAAGGCCCAGGTGGTAGGATCAGCATAGGCAACATAGTGAGACTCCATCTCTCCTTAAACAACAACAACAACAATTAGCTGGGCATGATGGTGTGTGCCTGTAGTCCCAGCTACTTGGAGGCTGAGGCAGAAGCACTGCTTGAGTCCAGAAGGTTGAGGCTGCAGTGAGCTATGATTGTGCCACTGCACTCTAACCTGGGAGACAGAGTGAGACTCTTTCAAAAAATAAAAAAAAAATTAAAAAAAAAATTAAAAAAAGAAAAAAAAAGAAAGAAAAAAGAAAAAAGAAGTGGACACTCCACAGGAATCAGACAAGGATGTGGTCCCCTTAGGCCTACCACAATGGAGTGAAATGACTAAGCCTGTGGGTCAGTTGAGAACAATTACACATTTGTAAACGTCAGAATGTAGACTTTGGCCAAAATATATTACACCTTATCACAGGCAGGATGTTACCTCAGTATCTAGTAAAAAGAGATGATACTCAGGGAGGAAAGAAGGAAAATCCTTAATGAGTCTGAATTTTAGCTACATGTAAATGAGGCATCCCCCAGATTGGCTGAATTTACTTGGAACTGACTAGACTAAGTTTTCTACTCCAGGAACTCAGGAAAAAAAATAAATTCAATTATAGGACATATAATAGTAGTCTTTTACATAGCTATTGTGGTTATGGTCTTTACATCAGTGTTAAATGTATGTGGGTAGTCATGGAATTGAAATTTTGTAGAAAGTCTGTCTTTAGAAAGAAAAGAAGGGGATTGAGGATTATTCCATGATGATGAGATGTAAAATAAGATAAAGCCTTTAACATATCCACGGATTTATCAAAAAGGGGTCACTGGTGACCATAATAAGACAGTTTCAGAGTAAGAAAAAGGTAAAAACTAGACTGTAGGGGCTGAGGAGTGAATTTTAAATGAAAAAATAATTACTGCTGGTGCAGGCTTCCAGATAAAATTTGACTATGATGGTGAAAAAATTACAATTCAAGACTAAGAATATCAAGGCCTTTGGTATTTCTTTATAGTTTATATTTTGTTAGAAAATTTAGCATGTTCAAGTGATGACAGGTGAAATAGAGATCTAGAGGTTGAAGATAAAGGATAGTAAACAGAGATGATCCTCAAAAAGAGGGATTAATCTTACATAAGAAATAAAGGAGAGGAGTGTGTGTGGATATACAAAGTGCTACATTCTGTGATTTGGTGGTTGAATGCTTTCTTCTTCAAAACCATTTTTGTGTAAATAAGGAACTAGGTTTGAGGGTTTGAGTAGAGTCATCTAATGAAGAGAACTGGAATTCCCTCATGGCATTCTTTTCATAATATACTATATTTAATTGCTACAAAATTTTCCTAATTGCAAGTCTTTGTTACAGTTTTTCATTATAAAATATAATGCCAATACGAGAAAGTACCTTAAATGTAACTATTGAGCAAACACCGATGAACCATAGGCCATCAGTTCATTAAACATAGAGCATTGCCAACATCTTCGTGTGTGTCTATGTTTTCTTGTACCTTCCCTACTCTCTAGAGACAACTGTAATTACTATTTGTTTTCTTTATAGTTTTAACACTTCTGTTGCATCCCTGATGAACATATTTTAGCTTTGCTTATTTTTGAACATTATATAAAGGAAATTATAATGGCATGTATTCTTCTTTATAATTTGCTTCTTTTGATCAATATTAAAATATTAAAATTCATCCACACAATATGTACAGTGTATTCATATAAGCTACATACATACAGAAACATACACATGCATATATATGTTTGGGTGTATATATATTCAAAGTGTGACTATTTTATTGCTTATTTGTGGCTTGCATTTTTGCTATCTTTACAGGGTATGCTGAGGAACAGATATTCTTAATTTTAACACAGTCAGAATCATCACTAGTTTACTTCAGGTTAAAACTTTTCCTCTACTTAAATGTCATGAAGATATTCTGCAACGTCATATTCTAAAAGACTTTAGTTTTCTCTTTCACATTTGGGTCCATAACAACCATAGAGTTGAATTTTGACCTGATATTGAGTAGAAATCCAATTTAATTTTTTTCCATATTTATAACTAATTGGTTAATGGCATTACCGTGAAAAAAACTGCAGCACTAACCCTTTCATAAATTGTGTCCCTATGCATGAGACTGTTTTTATGTTTGGTTTTTTGTTTGTCTTTTCAATGCCAGAGTTTTAATTAATTATAGGTTTATAATAATTCTTGCGATCTTCTAGAATAGGCCCCTCAAACATGCATTTGTTTATGTTTATTGATTTTTCCAGGTGATTTGATTTTGTCTGACAATGTATAAATCATATTGTCAAATTTCAATTCTGGTTTGAATTTTGGAAACATATTACTGTATCTACATTATCAAAATTCCCAATCCGTGAACATAGGATCTGCATTTTTTTGATATCTACTTTACCAAAGTTTTATAAACTTTCCCACAGAAGTCATGCACTTCTTTTGTTGGATTCCCCACTCCTAGATTCTTGATAATTTTTGATGAAAAGGAACATTAAAAATGTTATTTGGGAACATTTAAAAATTTAGGTAAAATTCACAAACAGTAAAACATATATAATATCAGTGTACAACTCATTAAATATTACATTTTTATATATCCATGTATTTGCTTAGGTCCAAGATATAAACCAATTTCTTTCCCTAAGATCACCATCAGTTTTCTAAAGTGATTATGTCATCTATGCATCTACTGGTTTTAGTTCCGGTTAGTCCACAACTTTATCAACATATGGTGCCATTAGATTTTTTGCCGTTGTGACAAACGTGTAGAAGTAACTAATCGTGGTTTTAATATCCATTCTTATGGTAGGCAAATATGTTAATCAGCTTCTCTTTTGTTGGCCATTTAGTTATGTTTTGTGGGAAATGACATTTCACATATTATATCTTTTTTATTGGACTGTCTGTAACTTTATGGTCTGTGTAGGGATTGCTTATTCTTTCCATTTTCCAAATCTGTGTGTTTTCTCCAGATACACTGGTTTCCTCCCACATCTCAAAGATGAGCAAGACAGGTGAATTGTCTTCTCTAAGCTGTCCCAGTCTGAGTGTGGGTGTGGGTGTGAGTGTGAGTGTGCCCTGAATTGAGATGAGGTCCTGAACAGGGCTGTTCCCGCCTCATGCCCTGAGCTGCTGGGATAGGCTCTCACCACTGAAGCTGAAATAAGTGAGTTGGAAAATGAATGAATGAATGAATGAAGACAAATTATTGAAAAATAAAAATTGTAAAGGATATAAAATAAAAATGGTAAAAGGTCATTTAAATGCACAACAATAAACAATGTGGTACAAAAGAGCTCAGCAAGACCATCACATTAATTATTGTTTGTTTAGAACTGCATAGTGGTAGGAGGTGCTCCTTGCAATTTTTGTTTTGCAGACATTTACATTTTGATCTAACCTATCACCATCATGACTGCCATTGCTCACTGCCTCACCAAAAATTGGGTAAATAATTTTCTTATTTGTTTCTATTAATCTTTCTTAAATATATGCATAGCTCACATTTATTTCAATGTTTTTGTGACCAGAAATATGCCATGGGAAATTTATACTTTTTTTCTTCTATCAATTAGCCTATGGTATTATTGGTTTTGTTATACATCTTCTTGCTCAAAGTCATAGTTTCCAAGAATATAACCAAGACGTTTTAAGTGAGGACTTGCTATATATTATTAGCTGACACTTAAGTTTTGTGTTAAAGTATGTTGAAATTCCCTTGAACTATTTTCTTTTAAATTTTATTTATGTATTTATTTTAGAGATTAGGTCTTGGTCTGTTGTCAAGGCTGAGTGCAGTGCGGATCATAGCTCACTACAACCTCAAACTCCTGGGCTCAAGCCATCCTCCTGCTTCTGCCTCCCTAGTAGCTATGACTACAGGCATGTGCTACCATGCCCTGCTACTTTTTTTTTTTTTTTTTAATTTTTATAGAGAGAGTTGTTGCAGGAAGTCAGGGATCCATAACGGAGGGACCAGCTGAAGCCGCGGCAGAAGACCATAAATTGTGAAGATTCCATGGACATCTATTAGTTCCCCAAATTAATACTTTTGTACTTTCTTACACCTGTCTTTACTGTAATCTCTGAACATAAATTATGAAGATTTCATGGACCCTTATCACTTCCCCAATCAATGTCCTTGTGATTTCCTATGCTTGTCTTTACTTTAATCTCTTTATCCAGTCATCTTCTTCCTAAACTGAGGAGGATGAATGTTGCCTCAGGACCCTGTGATTGTGTCAATTACACAAATTGTTTGTAGAGCATGTGTGTTTGAACAGTATAAAATCTGGGTATCTTAAAAAAAAGAACAGGATAACAGCGATGTTCAGGGAACAAGAGAGGTAACTTTGAGCTGGCTGCCGGTGAGCTGGAAGGAACAGAGCTATATTTCTCCTCTTTCTTAAGCAAATAGGAGAAATATCGCTGAATTCTTTTTCTCAGCATGGTACATCCCTGAGAAAGAGAATGTGCTCTGAGGGTGGGCCTATAAACGGCCCCTTTGGAAGCATGTACCGTCTTTCACGGTCGAAGCTGAAGGGATGAAATAAGTCCTGGTCTCCTGTAGCGCTCCCAGGCTTACTAGGAGGAGGAAAATTCCCACCTAATAAATTTTGGTCAGACAGGTTGTCTGCTCTCAAACCCTGTTTCCTGATAAGATGTTATGGACAATGCGAACCCGAAACTTCATTAGCAATTTTAATTTCGCCCTGTCCTGTGGTCCTGTGATCTCACCCTGCCTCCATTTGCTTTGTGATGTTTTATTACCTTGTGAAGTATGTGATCTCTGTGACCCACACCCTATTTGTGCACTCCCTCCCCTTTTGAAAATCGCTAATAAAAACTTGCTGGTTTTAGGGCTCGGGAAACATCACCGATCCTGACAACATGTGATGTCTCCCCCGGACACCTAGCTTTAAATTTCTCTCTCTTGTGCTCTTTCCCTTAAATTTCTCAACCCAGCCGAGACACTTAGGAAGTAGAAAAGAACCCGGGTTTTCCCGATAGTCTCACTATTTTGCCCAGGCTAGTCTCGAACTCCTGGCCTCAAGAGATCCTCCCACCTTGGCCTTCCAAAGTGCTGGGATTTTAGGCATGAACCACTGCACCTGGTTCTCCCAAACTCTTTTTCATAGCGCTATGTTTTAGGAGTTTTTTTTTTTTTTTTTTTAAACACCTGTTTTATCTTCTGATTTTTAAAATTCACTTATTTTCTGCTTAATGCCACCGTAATGTAATTTCAGTGAGAGTAGACTCCTTGCTATTGTCTATGCCTAAGTTCCCAGTATGTAGAAAATCTCCTGGCACAGAGGAAATCAAAAAGCTCTTTGTTGAAAGAATATCTTTGGAGTTGAGCTCAAGGAATAGTAAGGTAAGGTCTGATGCCTTTATATATATATATTACTTAAGTCTATGACTTGTGATTTTGGGTCTTTTATTTTGCAGAATAAATTAACTGTTTTTTGATGAGTGGTAAGGGGTGTGATACCATTGGTAACACACATTTGGTAAAAACAGGGACATAACAGGCAAGCCAAAGGAAAAATAATAACCTTGACTGTTATAAGTGAGTCTTAGAAAAATGAAATAAAATGTAGCAATAAATTATATGCTTGCAAGAGAGATTTAATAGTAAAAGCAAAGCAATTCACATCCCAAAGTCATTTGTTATTCACTTCCGTTAGTGTTCATGATATAATCCACAGATGCTATCATAGTAGGACCAAACTTCCGAATAAGGAACATTGAGTAAGATTTTGATTTGTTAGAAGTATACAAGTGAGTATTTTGAAGGGAGATGTTTCAGGAATCCATATCCGAAAATTTGAATATATATGATATATCATGACTCAAAATTTAAAGCAAAAGTTTCATTAATTTGATTTGATTATTCTTCAAATTATCTTCACTTCGCACATACTCACAGTATTACTAATAGACACAATACTATTGTAGAGAGAGTAAGTGCTACACTTTCTCCTTTACATTTCCCAGACTTCCTTGCAGGGAGTGTGTAGGCATATGCCTAGTGCTGACCCATGGGCTGTGATAAGTTGTGTGCGCCATTTTTTGGCTATGGCAATTCAATAAGAATTTGTATTTTTCCCTATCTCTCTCTTACTCTGATATGGAACTTTGGAGGGGATGTGTTCAAGACGTAGCACATGAAATTCATATATAATACCTGCATTAGAACCTCAAGTGATGTGAAGAAGAAATAATCTTAAATTGTATATGACACTAATATTTTGAGGATTATCTTATTACCATAACATGAAGAATCTATATGAATGATACAGTGATTATTGATTTATGTTTGAATAATGGTACGTTTGACAAACATATGCACATAATTCTTTTTATTTATTTATTTATTTTTTATTTTTTGTCTGTCACTCTGTCACCCGGCTAGAGTGCAGTGGCCCAGTCTTGGCTCACTGCAAACTCCGCCTCCCGGTTTCACACCATTCTCCTACCTCAGCCTCCTGAGTAGCTGGGACTTCAGGCACCCGCCACCAAGCCCCGCTATATATATATATATTATTTAGTAGAGATAGGGTTTCACCATGTTAGCCAGGATGATCTCGATCTCCTGACTTCGTGATCCACCTGCCTCAGCCTCCCAAAGTGCTGGGATTACAGGCATGGGCCGTTGCACCCGGCCACAGATTTCTTAAAATGGGATACTAAGAACAACAATCATGTTATCCCTGGAAAGCATAATGCTGATATATATTTTATAATACCAGGGCACATTCATGAACTAGACATTTACTTATTTATTTGTTGCAAATATATTATCTCAATTATTACTCCATAATCTAGTAACACAAAGAGAAAATTTGGGCACCTCAACGACATGAGATACTGCAAGCAAGTTTCTGTCACCTGCTAACAATGTGATTTCAGGCAAATTAGTCCTTTGCATCTCATAAATAAAATGAGACAGATAATACTAATGACTCTTGTAAAAACTATGTCTTAAGTGGTAGTTCAGATAAGAATGCTTAGAAAACAGGAGAAAATTAGTATCTGCTTTTGAGAGTTCATTTCTGCTGATAGGTGGAAGAGCAAGTTGATGTTAATATGTATCTGAAAGCATGCTGAATCTGGAATTTCATTTTTATTTATGTATTAGATTAAAGAGCTAGAATAAAAATGACTATTCTTTCATCTTAATTATCTTTTTTATGGGTTTATTTATGTGATACAGAGTTTTATTAATGGAGAAACTGCTCACTGATTTTTAAAAAAATCTTGGAACAATAATAATTGTATTTATCACACGCTTAGTGTTTTGCTTAATTTCATATTATACTTAAACTTCTATTGGTCTATACTAGTGTTAGCTCCACTTTACAGATGAGAAAATGAAGGCATACAGAAAGTCAGTAATTTCCTTGGACTATCTTTGCTACTAAGTGTTCATCCTGGGGTATGGACCCACTTGGTCTGACTCCAGCATCTGGTATTTTGTATCCACAAAATTCTATTGTCTATCACAATTATTTTGTCTGTGCTTAATAACTGTATTTATCAGAAAATTATTCCAGAATGAACCATTACATTCACAGGTAAATTTTGAGTTACCTTGTATTTAGTAAGAAGGTTTAAAAAATGACAATCTCCCATATGCCAGAGGATTTGGTGAATTTGCTTCTGAAGGTGGGGGTTCAAAATAATCATCACTTAAATCAAGGTCACTTAAGTTCTAAGGATAAAATAGGCAAATGAGAAAGAAAACACCTGTGTTGATGATGAGAACGGCATTCTGACTCCTGCTTTGTTGATTTCAGTTCTGGAAGAATGTCTTGAATGTATTCTTTCAATGCTCACCGGAAGTATTGCTACCAGTTCTTTCTTACATGAAGACATGCTAAGTTTTCATATAACCTTCCTTGCTTTACTCAGATCCCTTTATGTGTTCTATGGGCAGTGAGTAAGCAGGATAAAAAATCCCACCCTGACTTTTCCAGAAATTGGCAGGTGACGAAGACTGTGGATGAAGAAATTTTTATGAAACAGTATCTCCTATCCCTACTGAAGAATCTCTCAACTCCTCTGATACCTCTCAGAATGTTTCATGGCACTAGGTAGTATATTATATAATAATGGCATAATTGCAGAAACATCCTTGGAATAAAAATTTCTTTTTTAAATGAGGAAATTCACTAATTATCCCTGTAACTAAAATGTAGGATATCCATGCACTTGCTTTGGAAAGGATGTCTGTATTGTTTTACACTTCTTATTGTATTTTATAATAACTTCATAGATACATTTTAGGCTAAATAATTCAGGGAGAGGAATATATTTCCTTGTGCAGACATGTACAAAGATTACATGACAGAGGACATCTTCTCACTGGATTGCCACAGCAAAAGTGGAGAAGTTTGGTACTTTAAAATATCACTTGCATATTTCCACACTGCATGTACCATTGATCTGTTATCTGGTTATATAATAAAAATAAGTAAATTGACATTTCAGTCAAGGAAAAGCATCAAAACATGAAGGTAAGATTTAGCATTCATGTCATCCTTGTACACACTCTGATTTAAATTCCAGCCCTTAAATTACAGCAATTCACATATTGTATTTTCTCTAGATATAGCTTAATAAGAAATGAAGGATGCTATTTTCTTACTGTATGTTAAAAATTTAAAGTTAATGAAGATACTGTTAAAAATTAAAGTTAATGAAGATACTGTTAATATTACCTTAAATTTTTTGATAGTGATCATAATTATTACACCAATTTTCATAAAAGAATTTTTGAGAGTGAAGAATTGGGTTACACACATGTGGAATTAAAAAACATAAAGCATGAAAACATATTTAAATGTAAGAATGTTAGGGTGCTACCTCTCCACTGAATGAATCACAGTGGCATTAAACATCTCCCCACTAAAAACAAGAAAAAAAAGGGACTTACTTCAGTTAGTTATTTCAATAATATTTTAATATTTGCTATTAGAATCCATGATTATTTGTATTCATAATGGTTAGAGAATAAGTTCTTATTGGCATCATACTCATATATGTATTTCATAACTTGTCTAAATATGTAGTCATTTAAAAAGGATTATCCATTATGATATTGGTAGAAAATAGTATTTTCTCCTATAATTTTTTTATTTCAGCTTTGATTTAAGATTTTTATTAGGTGTGCACATGCACACATATATACACGCATACATATATACATATGATAATATAAATAATGAAACATTTTATTCAGGCTAGTTGCAAAGGCCTCAAATAAGGCCTATAACTAAATTAGTCTATAAGTTCTACAGCATCATCATATAGGAAATATAGTTTACTTTTTACTCAGATAACATGTGATATATTTGATCTTTCATGGCAAACATCAATTAAAGTGAAACTATTAATACATTCAAAAATGTGAAAAGTCTTAGAAATATAAATGTTGAGTAAAAATAGTAAGTTGCAGAATGATATATCATTTATTATATGCCTTGTTTATATACCTTTTTAAAACTCATAAAACTCTTTTATATATTGTAAGTGCCATATAAATGCATACTAAAATTTTAGAGAAAAGCTAGGGAATCATACACACAAACTTATACCTCTTTGAGGTCCTGAGTTTCTGGCCACAAAAGAAAAAAATAGAAGAAAGAATGTGTAGTGGGTCATCTGGCAATCGCTGGAGAAGTATAGTGGTCCTTGCAGTTGATACCAGTGCGAAGGAGTGAACATTTCTTTTTTTTTTTTAATCCTTTTTTATCCTTTTTTTTTTATTATTATACTTTATGTTCTAGGGTACATGTGCACAACGTGCAGGTTGTGCACACGTATGTTTATTGTGGCACTCTTCACAATAGCAAAGACTTGGAACCAACCCAAATGTTCATCAATGACAGACTGGATTAAGAAAATGTGGCACATATATACCAAGGAGTGAACATTCCTTAATCATAAATGAGAATAGTTACCTGTCTGTAGAAAGTAGCACTGAATAAGAATCAGACACCTTCTATAAGCAACGACATTATGTCATTTTCCAGTGGCTAAATAGAACACTATACAGTAAAGAAGTATGTAAGACGGATATAAACACACATACAAAACTGTAAATGTATCTTAATATTGATCAAAAGATATAATACTCCAAATAATCTTACAGTAGCATTTTTCAATAAAAAGCTCAAAAGTAGGCAAAAGTGAACAATATTGTTTTATAGAATACATTAGAGGTGGAAAAATCATTTTTAAAAGTAGAATGAATTACCCTAATCCACTAAGTAGTTTTTAACTCTACATATAAGGAAGAAGGTGGATTGATAAAGGGGCATTAAACAACATATGCAGTGATGGAAGTGTTTTATAATTTAGTGTGAAATTTCCAGATGGTAGTAGTTACATGTATGCTTTATTTTGAATTATTTATGATAATACACACTTGTATGTAGTATTTTGAATGTGTTATAGACCTTACCAAAAATGGCCTTTAAAGTGTATAATTAACAACATTTTTGACTAATTGAATGTAATAAATGGAAGCCAAAGTAATTTAGGAAGTTCCCAATCTTCCGGTTTGGATGACTTTTCTGTGTCTCAAAGCTGATGTCTCTTTACTAACAACAGTTTGTTCCACAGTGGAAATTACATCAATTCAAATGTTAGTGTTTACCTTTCACTCAATCTAACTCATCTCAATGCAGTCAGGAGGAATAAAATGAACACTAAAAACAAAGTATTATTGTAGTGATAGACTTAAATTTCATACTCTCACAACTGTCAGAGCAGAACATTTTACAGCACTTTGTAGTAAAAGCAAAAACTGTAAATGTTGCTCGTGATAAGATGTCATGTTTATTTTAAAAATCCCAAAATTTTCTTGGAATAAATTCTTTCTCTTGCCCCATGAAAAACGTAACAAATGACTAAGTTCTAAATGTGATACTAAATACCACATAATGTCCCATTAGCAATTATAATTTGCTAAGACTTTGTAGCCTCTTGATGTTTATATTTTGGTTCATCTTCTTCATCTTCCTGTTGTTTCTTATCCAGTCATATTTACGAATTCTTCTTTAAATCCTCAATTCATACAAAAAGCCTGAATTTTGACAACATAATCATTAAAAATGAATATCATGTATGATTACTAATTTATCATTAAATATTTAGAGGTGAATATTGCATATATCTGTGAGAGACAGATACTATAATAATAGTTTCAGATTATTGGCTAAGTCAAATTAAAGTTAGCTCCTACTGGACTCTAGAAGATGGAAGCAAACATCTCAAGGTAACAATTTTACTATCTAAGAAAGTTTCTCAGTTTTTGAGACCATGTCCTCATGGCTATACATAACAGTAATATTCTGATCCAATGTAGGATATAGGGAAAAATACAAAATTATTTCAAAATAAAAAATACGCTGAATGTTTGTAAAAATGTTTCCTTCCTTCACTCTTTGCTTGTTACTTCATTCTTTCCTGTTTTTTTTTTCCTTCCAAAAATATTCACTGGTCACCTAATATGTCCCAGGCATTGCTATAGGCCCTGATAAAGCGCTGAATAAGACACAGAAATGCCTGTGTTTATGGAGCACATATTTTTGTGGAGATAAGATGAGGGTAACAACAAAGACAACACACAAATAAATCAAAAAAGGTAAAAAGCAGTAATAGTAACTTCTACAAGGAAAAGAAGTCAGTAATAGAACGAAAAGCACTGGGTTGCAGAAGAGGGATTTATGTAGATAGAGTGTTCAGGGAAGACCATTCTGAAGCAGGATTTCTACACGAGACCCCCAAAGTAGAAAAGCACTTATTCATACATCAGGGGAAAGGTTCTTGGATAAGATCAAAACCAACATATTTGAAAAGGGAAAAAAAAGAAAAAAAGCTGCTGTACCAGGAGTATGGGGCAAGATGGAGAATGATAGGGAATAAAGTTAGAATTAGTTCCCCCAGGTAAGTCTTGCGTCCTTGGAGAGGTGTTTAGAATATATTCCATGTTAAAAGAAAAAGTGTCAGAGGCTTTTCAGAGATCCTATCTGAATAATGTTTGATTGGACGTCTGATTGCGACTGCTCAGTGGATAATGCATGTGATCAGGGTGGAGGAAAGGTGGAAGCAGGTAGACCAGTTAACACGAAATTCCAGCAGGGCGTGGTGGCTCACTCCTGTAATCCCAGCACTTTGGGAGGCCGAGGCAGACAGATCATGAGGTCAGGAGATCAAGACCATCCTGGCCAACATAGTGAACCCCTGTCTCTACTAAAATACAAAAAATTAGCCGGGCGTGGTGGCACGCGCCTATTGTCTTGGCTACTCGGGAGGCTGAAGCAGGAAAATCACTTGAACCCGGGAGGTGGAGGTTGCAGTGAGCAGAGTTGGCGCCACTGCACTCCAGTTGGGCGACAGTGTGAGACTTCGCAAAAAAAAAAAAAAAAAAAAAAAAGACTCTTTCTCCATTTCTGTTACAGATAACAATAGCTAGAGATGGCTAGATGCAGTGGAGAAGGTTAGAAGTATTAGGATTTGGGGGTATATTTTGTGAAGTAGATCAAAAGACAATTGGTGATGAATTGATTGTGTGCTGGCATAAAAGAGATGAAAAACTGTAAATGTCGCATTTGAACTGCCCATTAAGTCATGGATAGCATAGTTCATTAACATGTTGTTTACCATAGGTTAAACACAGATGCTTTACTGTTTTGTGACAAAAAGATCCTTGACTACAAAATATGCTTGTTCAGGAAAAAAACCTATTACATTCAAAACCAATACTAACATCATCCTATAGTAGTTGTATAATTGGACTCCAGACTAGGCTGAACGATTGCCGTTTCAGTCCTCCCTAGAGTAGTTTTCATTCAGACCTTATCACCATTAGTCTAAATTATCTATTTTATTTATTGAATTATCAATGTTATTTCAATACAAATTAAGTCCAAGGAAAAATCATCACAAACAAATCAATGTAGTGAGATGAATACTCTGAATACAACAGAATGAAATAGTCTTTGGAAAAGAAAGAAAATTTTTGTAGATTTCACTGATTTCTGCATCAGTATCTGAAAGAAGAAAATAACATATTAGTTTAATATAATAAAATGACTAAATGACTCCCACTTAAAGCACAATTATTTTTCTTGATTTATGATTTTAATGTTATTTTAAAAAGACTATTGAATGATTTTCTACAAATTCATGCTACAAATAAAATATACTTTTAAGAGACTCATCTTGTTTTCTTTTGTCTTCTTGTAGATATTATGCATTCTTGCAACAATTATGTGTACCTGTAACAATTAATAATGCATTCTCATAACAATTCATTTAAAATGTAATATGAATTCAATGTTATAATTTGTTTGACTGCCTGTATATATTACACATGATGTTTTCTGTGTGGGTGCTGGTTTCAGATCAACACTATCTCCTGATATCAAATGATGTGAAGTTCCTTCTCTGCCTTAATAGACTTTACCCAAGAGGTAGTATTTGTTTTCCTTTACCTGTTGTGAATTGGGTAATTTATATGGCAAAATACTAAATACAAATGACTACAGAATGTATGAAACTATTATGTGTATCTAATATCTTGAACTAACTCATCAGCCAATTGTTCATTTTACATAAAAGTAAAATAAATGAAAACCAAAGAGTATAGCAATAGTCAAGGTTTAACTAAAAATGGGTATCTTTTAGTTTCTTTGGCAATGGCTGCTGTAAAGAGGTATCACCAACAACAATAACTACCATCACATTTGCTTTTCGATTCTACTTTAGCTAATGATGTCACCCCAGAAATAACCTTCATTTGGCTGACAGTCAAAGCCTTGTCATTTACCTTTCTGGTAAACATTAAAATTGGAACATCTTTGAGAAGGGATGAAGGATGAGAACCTGAAATTAAGATGGCCAGATTTCTTGCTTATCCCCTGATCAGATGACTAAGACACAGTGAGTCCAGTTGAGCTGTTTGTTTGTGCCTTTGGGTGGTGCAATGTGGGGACAGGGAGACTTCAGGTCTAAATTGAGGTAGGATGGTGGCTGAAGTGATAGCACACAGAATAATCTGTGAGAACGTAAACAATGCCTCTTTCCATGTATAGTCCTACCCTCTTTCCCATGTTAAAGGTTTTTACCTATATTAACTACTGTTAATTTAGAATCTTCAAGTCATAATCAATTTGGATCAATTTAAGGAGGAACTCGCTAGTTGTTCAAAAGTAGCCTGAGTTCCTTACACAAGACATGAGTTAATAGTTTGAAAGTTTCTGAGGCACAAACTACCAGTGCTTCTTTAAGCTCCACTTTCTCATTTTCATGTAGTAAAAAACATAATACATTCCAAGGTAGCTTCTGATTATGAGATTTAACCTCTTTATCTGTAATTTCTAAATTATATTATCACATATGACTTACAGAAATGAACCCATGGTACTCTTCTAGAGAATTTCACTGATTTGCCTAGAAAACAAATAAAAAGATCTTTTCATAAACAATCAAATGTACTTTATTTCATAGTATTGGGCCTATCTTTTCTAAATAATCTTTCTTCTCTAAGAAGTTGTGTTCTGCTGATTTCTTCTTAACATGTTTAAAATATTACATACTACTACTAGATTTAGCTTTCTGAAACAGAGAACTGGTTGAATCACTCCTCTCAGTGAAGGTCTCTAATAAATTGCTTTGGCTACAGGATAAAGTCCAAAGTATTGATTAGTGTTTTCAAGGTCCCTTCTTATCAGGTTCTATTTCTTTTTATCTTCACTTTCTATCATTTCCTTCTACTCTCATGTGAACCCTGAGCTACAGGTATATATATATACAATATCCATAATACCCTGGCAGATGGAAAGTGCTTGAGTCAAATCTACTGAATGAACACGTTTAATGTGTGAAACATTGGAGAACAAGCCTCGCTCATCATACCTCTCTAGAGAAGCTGCAAACACCGTTGAATGTAACCCACTGGTGAACATCTTAAAAGAAAAAGAGTTCTTATCTCCTAGGAAACAACTACTAGAGCTTTCCAAGTGGTGGCAATGTGCTGCATAAATAATTCATTGGTGGATTTAAACTTCCATTTGTTTTTAGCCTCTTGCCAGGGTTCAGAGTATCTTCTATGTATTTCAGAATCATGGTTTCCCTTTGGTAAAATAGTCTAATTCCTTGGGTCATATCTGCTAAAATTTAGGGACTAGGTGCTTCTTAAATTTTTTTTTATCTGAAAACAATTGTTTTTCTAAAAGTTTAGTAAACTTCACTAAAGCTAAAGTTCAAGATGAATAATAGAAACTGCATTTACTCTCTTGCTCAAAACAAAAATAATGTGCAAACATGAGAAGAAAAATGAAAAGGAACAATTTTTCAAGATCTAACTATCAGGTTGTGTAAAACTGATCAGTAAGAGACAGGAAGCAAGGTAGTTGTTCTCTATGATTGTCCTATCATACTGCCTGGAGTGAGTTTCCACAGCTTGGTGCAAGAGAAAACACACACACACACACACACACACACACACACAGAGAGAGAGACAGAGACAGAGACAGAGACAGAGTGTGTCCCAGCAGATTCTCTGAGTTAAGTAGATGGAACTGGGACTCCAGGAAGGTCAAGATAGCCCACATTTACAGGCAGAGTACCTGATGGGAAAACAGGGCACAAAGATGTAATACAAAGATCTAGATATCATGTGTTCTCACTTATAAGTGGGAGCTAAGCATTGAGCACACATGTACATAAATATAGAAACAATGAACACTGTCGCCTACTAGAAGGTGGTGGTTAGGGCTGGGTTATGAAACTACTTCTTAGGTAGTGTGCTCACTATCATGGAGAAGGGATTCATTCTCTAAACCCCTGCATCACACCATGTCCCCATGTAACAAATCCGCATATGTACCTCATGTAACCCCTGTATCTAAAATAAAAGTTGATTTTTTTTAAAAACAGGATACCCTCGGCTGGGCGCGGTGGCTCAAGCCTGTAATCCCAGCACTTTGGGAGGCTGAGGCGGGCGGATCACAAGGTCAGGAGATCGAGACCATCCTGGCTAACACGGTGAAACCCCGTCTCTACTAAAAAATACAAAAAACTAGCCGGGCGAGGTGGTGGGCGCCTGTAGTCCCAGCTACTGGGGAGGCTGAGGCAGGAGAATGGCGTGAACCCGAGAGGCGGAGCTTGCAGTGAGCTGAGATCCGGCCACTGCACTCCAGCTTGGGCGACAGAGCGAGACTCTGTCTCAAAAAAAAAAAAAAACCAGGATACCCTCACATTTCAACTGAGTATTGATTAATTATATGAAGATACTACCTGAGGTCAGGTAGAGAACTACCTGAAAGGACAGAATAGAACAACAATTGGTACTCACATAGGGCAGGAAAAAGTTCTTCATCCCACCAGCCAGAGTGAAAAACCACAAAATTCACAGGACATAAGTTTGAGCACTCGGAATGGCTTGATCTCAATAAAGGAAAAATTAGCCTTCGATAAAAATATTTATCTGTTCCTGTTTAATAAAGTGTAAAAGCATACTAACCTAATAGCATTCCAGAATAAAACTCATGAATATGTATGTCCACACACACATATATGTGTATACTACATATACACATTATGTACACATGGTGTATGTTATAGATATAATAATATGTGTGTACAATGTATACATGGCCCCAGGAGGAGGAGGGTATGTAGGTACATATACATGTGCATGTGTGTGTGTAAAGATATGTTAAAAAACTTAATGCTTTCCCCTAATATTAGGAACAGAGTAGGGATGTCCATCTAATCACTTTTATTTGACATTGTACTGGATGTTTAAGCCATTATAGAATGTAATAAGTAAATAAATGCATCCAGTCTGGAAGCTCATATCTGTTTAACAGATGAATGGGTACACAAATTATGGTGTATCTGTATAATAAAATAATAATCTACAAAGAACCAAACTGTTAATAAACACAACTTCATGGATAAATCTCTAAAAGTGAATGATGTCTGACACAAGAGTACATACAATATTATTCCACTTACATAAAATTCTAGAAAACGCAAACCAATTTGTTGTGACAAAAAACAGTCCAGAGATGGGAGGATGGGGAATGTGGGATTACAGAGGAACAGGACGAAACTTTTGACTGTGGTAGATACATTCCCCATCCTGGTAATTCTTTTCATGAGTGTATACTTATGTCAAAACATATCTAAGTACACACTTTAAATATGTGTAGTTTGTGGTATGTCAATTGTATCTCAATAAAGCTGTTCAAAATATCTAAGTTGATATAGGTTTGCTTGGGGAATGGTTTTTTTTCCCTTCTACAAATCTCATTTCTCATACATTATAGTGGTAAGATATAAGCAACCTACCTGGTGAAGAGATGGAGAAGGGTGAGGTTCTGGGGCAGCAGGCTTGGCTGTAGCAGGTTCAGCTGGTGAAGGTGAATCTGCAGCGGGCTCAGCTCCAACAGGTGCCTCTGCAGCAGGCTTGGCTGCAACAGGTGCCTCTGCAGTAGTCTCGGCTGCAACAGGTGCCTCTGCAGCAGGTTCAGCTCCAACAGGTGCCTCTGCAGCAGTCTCAGCTGCAACAGGTGCCTCTGCAGCAGGCTCAGCTCCAATAAGTGCCTCTGCAGCAGGCTCAGCTGCAACAGGGGCTTCTGCAGCAGGCTCAGCTGCTACAGGTGTGGCTGTAGGAGGTGCAGCTGCAGCAGGCTCAGCTGCAATAGGTGGGGCAGCGGGTGCTGCAGCTGCTGAAAAAATCCTTGAAGGAGGGACAAAGGGGAAATCCCTAGGAGGGAGCGGAGGAACATTCAACCGAGTAGCTAAGGGAAAACCAGGGATGTGATAGACATAGCGGAATCCAGGAGCAGTTAGAATCCAGGGATACGGAGATAACCGGGTTTCAGTGTAAGTAGTTCCAGGGTAATTGGGGACTGTATTCACTGGGGGATAGTAAAGAGGAGGTGGCAAATTCCGTATGCCATAAGGAATATTCAGAGATGGATGAAGTGGGTGATGATAGTCATTGTAATCCTAAAGGAGAAACAAAGAAGTCAAAGTTGATTGTTTGTATTTGTCCTGTCTGTATATAACTTACGGTACAACTGTGATGATATATGATAAGTAATGATATTTTGAAAGAATTCCAATCTCTTTCTTAAGGCTAGCGTACTTCCATATTTTTGAAGTAAGAAGTAATAATCTCTTAAGAAAATTGAATTAACTCCAACTGAAGAGTAAATATTTTGTGTTTAAGCAAATAAGAGTATTATAGTCCACAGAATATGCTAACCTAGGCCAGGATAAAGATAGAAGGAAAGCACGCACACTTTTAGGATTGATAGAGGATTATGAGATTGGCAGCTCCAGGCCTTCTTCTCTGCACCCTCCGTTGTCTTTCCCACTGCCCTCAGCACTCTCTGTGCCTCTAAAGTGTCCACTGAAGCCTCTGATTCATTATTCCTCTTCCAGGTGTCCCATATTCCAGACTTATCTTTCTCAACTTCCTACCTCTCTTTATCAATGCTTCCCTTCCTTTAACACTGTGCATCTTAAATTTTTATTAAGAGGGTGAGCAGATTGGGAGGCTGAGGCAGGAGGATCACGAGGTCAAGAGATCGAGACCATCCTGGCCAACATGGTGAAACTCCATCTCTACTAAAAATACAAAAAAAGTGACTGGGTGTGGTGGCGGGCACCTGTAGTCCCAGCTACTTGGGATGCAGAAACAGGAGAATTGCTTGAACCTGGGAGCCAGAGGTTGCAGTGAGAGGAGATCAGGCCACTGCACTCCAGTCTGGCAACAGAGGGAGACTCTGTCTTAAAAAAAACAAAACAAACAAACAAAAAAATAAAAATAAATAAATAAATGAGACGGTGAGCAGACTGGATGTAGATGTTGTTAATGTTATTGTATATAATATTATTATTATATATAGTAATATACAATACTGAGAAGTTTCCCAATAAACGTAGGTTGTTCCTCAGGGTCTTTGAGATATTTTAAGGTTTTTCTTGATGGAAGTTCTATGATTTATTTTTTAAAGTATAAAATAAGTACCTTCTCTGTGCCATCTCTGTGCTAGGTATTGGGATCCTACATACTGGAAAAACAGTCAAGGTTTCTTTCTTCTTGTGTCTGGGATGCTACATTCCCCAGCCAGTCAAGCGTCTTAATTAACATTTAATCTTTTTCCAATTTTAGGTAGGTTTCCTGAATTACTGAGTTAAATTTTTCTCACGAGTCATATTACCAGAGACCCTTGAGGTATGACATACATACATAATTAATGTATGTATGTCCCCAGGTGTTCATAGAGGCAAATATCAATTATTTGTATTGTGGATAATAGAACCCGAGAATCTGAGGACTTAAATATTAACTCATAAGAAATTCAAAATAAGATCTAATACAGTTTCTATTTTAAAACACTATTTTCAAAAGATTTCCACTCCTTTGTTATATGTCTGATCATTGTTGGTCAAAAGTGTGCACATCACAGATTATGTCTCTTGGACTTTCTTTGCTAGGATGTCACGTTGATTTATGGCATACTTGTGGATGGGTATAAGTGTAATTTTCTTAGTACTCTTCCATTACCAGAAATTGAGGCACAAGTAACAAAGAACTGAAAAAAAAAATCTAACATCAGTTAATCAGTATGTGCTTTGGTCTCATAGGGATAATTTATGGGTATTTCCTGCAGAGAAATCATCTAACTCATTGGGATACATTCGTCCTGCTAGTTGTTCCTAGCTTGAAGACAGACACCTGAATATATGGCTGGCCCACTACTTCATGCTTTCTTTTGCTCTAACCCCTCATGCAGACAGAGCATCTCCAGATTCATCACTAAGTTTGTTCAAGTAAACTTAGGATATATTGATAATGTATTTTAGAGGCATGAGGGGAAAACCTTGTCATAGCAAAAATTTTCTTACGCTGCAAAGGGAGTGCACTTAATGCTTCTGCTCATTAAAAAGACTAAAGACCTTTTGCTAAATATGTTGAGCACAAACATATTCCATAAAATTTTCTATCAAATCAGAAGAGTTTAATAGCACTATTATTTTAAGAGCAATAGCAGTCATTAAATTTCATTGTAAAGGAATCAGAGTTTTAAAATGTAAAATTTATTTTAAGATAAAAACAAATATACTTGCATGTAAAGAAAAAAAAAGTTTTACCTCATCATTGAAGGGGAACCATCTCTAAAAGAAAGGAAAATATATTTTAATGTGGTTACGTATTTGAAAACATCTGTACCCACATTTCCATATTGCTGAAAAATTTGCAAAGTTTAACAATACTTATAGTTAATTTTCTTGAAAATTGAGTCACTGGTATGAAAGTTTTTAATCATCGTCATCATTATCATTATATGGTTTTGACTTAAACAGTTTCCTCAGGGAGGTTTACTTTGGCTGGATGGATTTTGGTTTGTAATATTCAACATGTACATAAATCTTTATTATCTGAAAGATCATTCAGCTCTCATTCATATATCTGATTTTGCTATTCACTTTTTACCTCCCAGGTTTTGTCTGTAGTGAGTGTGTGTGTGTGTGTGTGTGCGTGCATCCGTGTGGTAAAGAGTAGTCTTTGTGCTGGGGGCGGTGGCTCACGCCTGTAAACCCGGCACTTTGGGAGGCCAAGGCGGGCAGATCACAATGTTAGGAGATCGAGACCATCCTGACTAACAAGGTGAAACCCCGTCTCTACCAAAAATACAAAAAATTAGCCGGGCTACTTGGGAGGCTGAGGCAGGAGAATGGCGTGAACGCGAAGGCTGAGTTTGCAGTGAGCCGAGGTCACACCACTGCACTCCAGCCTGGGAGACAGAGTGGAACTCCATCTCAAAAAAAAAAAAAAAAAAAAAAAAAGAGTGATCTTTGCCACCTCATCACAGTACCAGAAGGACCACATATCCATTTGTTTTCCAATGAAGCTTCAATATGGTTTGTGAATTGACCACAGATTATGAACTACAGAATAAAAATAAAAAGTAGTACAGGAAAATCATAATTTGTTATTTTAATAATTGGAGCTTAATTTATCTAATTTTAGGGAACAAAAACAATAGTTTAACATTTGGATGGCATGGTAATAACATCAATAGTAAATAGTATCATGTAGCAGTTGAGTTTCTATCATACCTGAGGTACTCTGCTAAGCACTTTATATAATTATCTTATAAAATCTTTAAAACAATTTTATGGTATAGGTGTTATTATTTTCTCCATTTAAAAAGAGATAATATTTAGCATAGTCACTGGCTATTATTAAGAATTTGAATCAGATTTGTCTTACACCAGAATTTCATCTACTTACATTACACTGAAGGCCATTACACTGCACTATATTACTTTACATTCCACTAAAGGTATGATGTGCATTTACTTCTATTCCATCAAGTATCCCTAATGTCTGTACATAAATACCTCCAGCAATGGCACTTCACAGCCATAGGAAGCCCAATCCAGCATTCTGTAATTTGAAGAGATAAACTCTGTTAAGATAATCTACATGGGATCCTGCTTTTCTATAACTTTTCTGCCTCCAGCCTCCTACATTTCTGAACTCACCTCCTTTCCTTGCTGTTTATCTATTTGCAGATATTACAACTTTATTATTTTAATTTCTAAATTTTCCTTTGAAAAGTCTGACACTACAAACTTCATGTCCATCTATGTCTCTTTGCTGCTTTATTATAAATACTAGAGTAACTTTATCATAAGCACAAATCCCTATCAACAATTATTGAATGGTTATACAATTGCTACAATTTTGGAAGTCCTTTTACTTACCTTCCTTGCAAAAGCAACACATACAATGCAGGCCCAAAGGAGAAGCTTCATTTTGATTGACCTTACGAATATTAATACTATAAATTTATTGTTTTAGAAAATATGCACTATTTTTTAAATTATATTTTTCTTCTTTTAGAGAGAAACAAAAGAATACATCGCTTTGTTAGTCTGTCTAGGAACACCCTTAACAGAATAGTTGGCCCTGCTATGTAACTACTGTCTGTATGATTTAACATGAATATCACTAAAGCCAAAATATATATATATTAGCAGATACCATTCAACAGTTAATTGACTTCTAACTAAAATGTCTGAAAGTAAATGTCAACTCATTTAGCTCCCCAGGGACACATTTTGCAATTAATTTATCTTGGAGGTCTCACCAGGAAATAAAATTGCTTAAATGTCACCATTCTATGGGTGCTTCTTAATATTTTGTTTTTGTGAATTCAGTGTGAGATTGATATCACCTACTTAGAAAAATTTGTAATCTTAAACTTGATCATAATTTTTTTTTCTCTATTTCTGAAGAATAGTGGAGAAGCCATATTCTCAGGTATGTGTCTTGATTAGGCTCAATTTTGTTCAAAGAACTTAAAACCATTCTCCAACGGATTGATTATTAAAGTTTATGGCTTCTTACTTCTTCAAAAACAAAATAGCTCCACTTGTACCAAAAAATTGCATATACAAGGACACTTATAGCATTATTTAGAATCTCATAATATGAAAAATATAAAATCCCAACAAGAAGTTTTATTAAGAATAATAATATTAGGTTCATGATATATTGCTAAGTGAATATTTAAATGTTAAATATTGCAAAGATAAGCCATAAAGTGAAAAAAATCATGTCCTTTTCAGTAACATGAATACAGTTGGAGGCCATTGTCATAAGTAAATTAATAATGCAGGAACAGAAAACCAAATATTCGTGTTCTCCCTTATAATTGGGAGCTAAACATCAAGTACATGTGGATGTAAAGATGGCAACATGAGAGACTGGGGAATACTAGTGGGGGGAGGGAGGAGAGGAAGTGGGCTGAAAAACTACCTATTGGGTACTATGCTCAATACCTGGGTGAAGGGATCCATCCTTACCCCAAACCTCAGCATCATGCAATATACCCGTGTAACAAACATGCACATGTAGCCCCTGAATCCAAAGTAGAAGTTAAAATTATAAAACAAATAAATAAATACAAATAAATAACTAAAACAGAAAATAGATACAAGAATAGTATTCCTACTCTAAAGACTTGTAGCACTGTAGGAAGAGCACCAACTTTATATATGACAGAAAACTAATTTAAAATAAAAAATTATGGAGTAGACAAGAACATAAGTATTGGTAAAATATTTAATGAATTATTATGAATTAGAAGATGACTTTTTTATAATTATTTTTATATTTTTCTTTTATTTTCTGTAATCTAATTTTGTGAAGTGAGAATGTATTGCTTATATGCTATGCATTTTCTAATAATATAATGAACTTCCAAGTTTTCTTTGATAAGATTGTGGATGCTTTCCTACCTAATCCTTATCAAAATCTAGGCTGGAAAAAAATCATCATATTTCTCAAAACATATTTTTAATCTTGGCTAAGCTGCTTACCTCTTCAACATAGCTTTGACCACATACTGAGTGGCCTTTGCTGTAGTGATCTTTGGTATTGTACATCAGGTTTTCACTGACACACAATTTGATAAAAAGTGTTTCGTTATCCTTTTCCTTGTTTATTTTTTCTTGAAATAGCATGTTAAGTAAGAGAGACTTACTTGACCCTATTTTTCAGTTCTTCAGAAGCACAATGAGGCTTTATGAATGGAACTGATCTGTTTTTTTTCTAGGGTTTATGTGAACTCTTGAGTCCAGTCTGAATGTAGGGAAAACAAATTTCTTTCTAAGTCTCGCCTCATACAGTGTTAAAGTGAGAACTCAGGTGTGAGGTGGACTAGATTTATACAGACTAGATTTTGTCATCCATCTCTGCAAACTATGAAAGAATATAAATATGCCATGTATTTACAAGTATACTATTAAAGTCTATCCGACTGAAATCAGGTAGAGAAATTTTTAAAATGGGAACATCTTAACATAAAAAAAAAAGGATACCTTGTTTCCAGGGTCCAAACTAGTGGATGTAGCTCCTGATTTTGACCTGGACAATGTGCCTCACTCCCTTTCTTTCTAGGGATATTTATAAGTTCCTAATTCAATGTTTACTCTTTCATTTTGAAACAAATTAGCATTGACTCTGACAAAAATAATTTAAAAACCTACGAATTTGACTGTGAATTACTTCCTTCATTTCAGAGAACCATAAAAATTGGGAAGTTTCTCCCATAAAATGACAGTACAAGACAAATTTAGGAACTATATTAAGCTTAATTCCTAAATTCACTTTGCAAATATTCATTACTTGACTTTATTTTGGCATCAATTAGATATTATGATAAAGAAAGTTTATGCTTTACTTCATTTTATGTTAAGAATCTAATAGAATAATAGCATAAATTTTTTAAAACAATGCTGTGGTTTCTCTTCCTGTAATAACATTATAAACATGAATTAACTAATGTAAATAAATATTAGAAGCTGAAAGAGCCCTTCTATCCTGTGAATTTATTACTGATAACCTAACAGCACTAGTATCATGTTATATCAAAGAATAAATGAGGCATACTAATGATTGTCAGTGCACACATCTTACATCAGAGTAACGTGAAGTAAGTTAGCTTGATTCTTAGGTCATATACTAGGTTCAGTGTTGTTTGTCAGGAGTGACAAAATCCTTTTGTCTAAGTGTTTAATTCCTCTCTTGTGGACTAGATTAACACAACCCCCTATACTAAGGCCCTCGTAGAAAGAAAGTGGGCTCATGTTTATCTAATGACTATACCAAAAATCAGGCATTCAATAAAAAATTACAAGACACACAGAAAAGTGTAAACAAGGTCTGAAGATTTTTAAAAAAGCAATAATTAGAACAAGAGTCAGTTGTTACACAGATGTTGAAATTCTTGAGCAGGGGATTTAAAATAACTTTGATTATTATACTAAATATTCTGATGATAAAGATAGACAAGATTCAAGATCACATAGATAAATTCAGCACAGAGAAGGAAACTATAACAAAGAATAACTAGAAATGCTATAAAAAATTTACTAACAGAGAAAAAGAATTCATTTGACTGGCTAATCGATAGACTTGACACAACCTAGGAAAGGATTCGAGACCCTGAGGATTCGAGACGCACACACAGCATATTGTATTGAAACTGCTGGGAACTAAAGACAAAGAAAAAATCTTGAAGACAGCAACAGAAAAAAAAAAGACTGATTATCTACAGAAAAATAAGGACAAGAATTATAGTAAATTTTTTGTCAGAAATCATGCAAGAAAGAAAGAGGAAAATAATAAAATCTTAAACATAATGAAATAATACTGTCAACACATAATTCTAGGTCCAGGAAATATATTCCTCAAAAGTGAAGGAGAAATATTTTCTCAGACAAAAATGGAGGGAGTAAACCAGTAAGAAAAAAAAATGATTTGAACAACACTATCAACCAATTTGATCGAACTGACTTTCATAGATCACTCTACTGAACTACAATAGAATACACATTCTTCTCAAAGTCACACGGAACACATGCCAAGATAGACCATATTTAGGGCCATAAAACACACCCGAACACATTTTTAAACATAGAAATAACAAGTGTTTTGTCAGTCCAATGTAATTAAGCTAGACATCAATAACAGAAATATATCTTAAAAATTATCAAATATGAGGAAATTAAGCATCATACTTTTAGATGACCTATAAGTCAAAGAGGATATCTCAAGGAAAGTAGAAAATATTATTATTTTTGCTGTTACAACATCCAGTCAAAATGATGTTTCCTGAAGTTTCCTAGCTCACTCCTTTACTCCTACCCTCATTGGTGAGGCTATGCCATATATTTATACATACTGTTGGATTCATTTGTCACAGGCTGTATTCCATCTTAGGTTTCTGCAACATCTTGGTTTACTTCTATTTTTAATTTGCAATTAGCAATATTCACTCTTAAAGCTTAAGCCTTCTACGTGTTTTGGCAAATGTATGTAGTCATATATTCACCACTACTTTATCATATGTAAGGTTTCCATCATGCTAACATTTTCCATGTGTTGACCCTATGTAGTAAAAAACAAACAAACAAACAAAAAACTAACAACATCTTTCCTTTCCATCAACTCTAGAAACCACTTAGTAGGTTTTCATTCTCATAGTTTTGCCTTTTTTTCTATTTTCCCCTTATATTCATTCCTTTCTTTGTTTTTTTCCTTTTTTTCCCTCCCTCCCTTCCTTATTTTTTTTCTTGTTTTCTTCTTTTAGTCATTTAAACGATGTTAGTGAGTACTGTTATAGGCAAGAAAATATATGAGAAAGGCAACCCAGCAGATAAAAAGTATTAGTTTGGTGCAAAAGTAATTGCAGTTTTTGCCATTACAAGTAATCATATAGTGACATCATTAATAAAAAGCATTTGTAATGTAAAGCTCCAAAGGCATTATGGTTTTGTAAATGAAGAAGTTGAAAACCTGTGTTTAAACTTAATTGATCCCTTATTTGAGAATGAAATACTAAAAATTAGGTATTGTTAAACTCATTATTTTGTGATTAACAAGATAGGAAATCAGTAGGTTATGTCTGACAGTTGAAAAAAGAACGGATGATAAGCATATGAGTAACTTCTTTTGTTAGACACAATCTCTCAATCCACAAACGGTAAGTGATTTTAGAAGACCGATGGACCAGAACACGTCCTGCTATTTGTAGTCAGGGAAATAGGGTGCCTTCTCACCCGTGACGGACTGCTATGCTCTTGAAAATGTCAAGGGATTTAATTTACAAGAGAAATATTCTGCAAAGATATGTTACTAAATATGTTGCCTTAAGTATGCAACTCATTGGCAGATTTTTATAACGTGTTTGTGTTTTAATATTTTCCTAATCTCCTTCAATTACAGGGAAAATCTTTAGTCATCTTTCTATACCAATGTGATAAACTTGAATCTGAAGAGTCTATGGCAAATTGTGAATGTTTGTGTTCTAATGGCAAAAAGGAGCTGTAATAAATGCTATGTTCTAGTTTAATTTATGAAAATAAACTATTAGGCCTGAAATATATGGAATAACTTGAGAATTCATCTGAATATCAGATAATGTTTGGAGTACTGGATATTCAAAGTGAAAACAATGCTCACATTTATTAAAAATAATAATGTGATAATAAAATAATATTCTATTTAATAATATACTAATAATAGTTACATTGATAATACAGTAGGAAATTTAATAGTAATGTTAATTGAGACAAATATGTAAATTACACTCCACGTAGCTGCTTATTCAATTGTAGGCATTAAAATCATCATTATTACTTTTGCTACAATGAACATTATCAAAAGGGATGGATCACAGAGGAACTTCTAAAAAACATCAAAACAGCTGTTAGCTTTAAACTAAAAGAAGGTCATATATCCTTTAAAACTTGAGTGAATTAAAGTTATATTCAGATTTAGAAAAATTATTGATGTGTCCTACTAAGAAGTGGATAGTGTTTATGCTCAATGGACTCAGTGTTGTCTATGAAGCAGAAAGGAAAATTGTTTTCTGGTGAGATAAGTTTGAAGTTTAGGGAGAGTTGAAGGCAGTTAACACTAATGTCAACAAGAAAAAGAGTTTGATAAGATGTCTTTGGTTACCAGCACAGTTTAAAAAACATAAACTTACTTTAAAATTCATCTGTTTTGTGGAATGGCAGTAGAAACCAAATTCAGAGTTTTGTGTGGTTGCGTGTTTTCCAGGTAGGGTTGGCTAAGTGTAGGGGGGCAGAAAAATTACATGAGCTATCAAGATAATATTTAAAATAATCAAGCATGAAGTCTGGGCTGTGTAAGAAAGGAAGTGAGACCAATAGAGAGTAGAAACAATGAAATGTAATCAGGATCTTAGTGGATGGGAATGGAGTGAATGGGTTCTATGAAGACAAAGAAAAATTCTCTTGGCTTCTACTTATATCACCTTTTCAAAAAATATGTCATATGTCAACTTCTGAAAATCCCTGATATGTTCAGTTGAATAAGAAAGGAAGTAATGCTAAGAGGAATTGGATAGAATGGAATACAATGGGAATTATAAAGGATTGATGTATTCTAGGGGGTCAAAGATAAAGTCTTCAAAATTTAAAGTTTTTCACTCGTTGATGACATATATCATATAATGTTACTCCCCAATGGAAACTCCTGTAATGTATTCCCATTACAAGCAAATGCTTAACAAATAACTTTCATCCCTATCCCCTCCTTCCTGATCTGCTTTCCTTATAGCTTTCCCTATCCCTCCATCTTCTCAGGATGTGTTGACTCTCTTGGAGCCCAAGTATGCCTCAGAGCCCATGTTTGCACCCATGTGTTTGCTTTTGCTCTTTCTTCATTTGGTGACACCATTAATGAGGAGTCTTGAGAGGTTTATAGTCTTAGCGGCTGACTCCATACTTTAGTCTGACAAAGTGGACTGAGAGATGAGGACTGAGGGCTCTGGTGAAGGTTTGAGGTTAAAATTGTGGCAAATAATATGCATGAATAAATCAGAAAGATGGTAGAATGATGGCTTAATAGTTCTGTGAGCTAAGCCATGGTGGGAGAACATAAAACTTGTAGTGTTCTAGGTTATTGGTTATGATAAATAAAACTGAAGTGTTCAGAAAGTGTATATAAAGCATTTTGGTGGTACATAAGCTAGTTTAAAGTTAAGTTAATTAACTGCTTATATTAGCATCAATAGCCTCCGTGGTCAATATGAACAATAAAAATGCTGATTATACACCAATGAATCACTTGAAATTTTATTTTGAGGGGAAAAGAAATGTGTTTTTGTAACTCAGAAGCATTGGTAAAAACATCTTAAGTAGTCATCAACCTAATGAAACCACAATGCAAACCCAACATATTCAACATGAACTCATGGGAAGGGTATACGCAATTCAGGAAATACTCTGAAGTCTTCTTTGACTCAGTATTCCTGTTTTCACAATAAGCCTGTCCAAACATCCTGGTAGTATGAAGTAATATGGTAGAGAACTGTGAAAGGTAGATTTTCCAGGCAAACCTAAAAAAAAAAAAAAAAAAAAAAAGAAAAAAAAAAAGCAATACTGGACTTATATATTACAGAAGATAGTTTTTGTTTATGTATACACACACACTTGTCCATCTTAGTCTGGCAGAATGTTATTTATAACTATTATGAGTTAACATTTTCTCATGCTTAAGATAATTCATGGCACATAATATTATTTTTAATAACTATCTGTGTTTCTGCTTGATAGAGTCAATACAGTCTATGAGGTAGAAGGAGAAATTGTTTCCTGGTGAGATAAAGTTAAACACAGTTTAGTGAATGAGAGTTAATAGCAAGCTTATTCGATCTAGCATACAAAAATAGCATTGTTATTTATTAATGGTACATATGTATATTTTCAGCCAATTTTAAAGGAACATTTTAATCTTATTTTCTAAGTTGCTTATTAGGCATATAAGATATTACTGCTTCCTATAATTTAAGCCTTTTCATCTAATTAGAATGTAGATTTTGGTAAAATAATGTTTTATGTACAATGACTTTGGGGTCATATTTCAATAAATCATTTTAAAATTAAATTCTTCAAATTACACTGTACATTTTTTGGCTTCTCTGTTTCTTTTGTAACTTTTCTGTCAATTCAATACCTTCTGCCTCTATTTCATCTCTGATTCATCACTTGAACTTGTTGTATTATTATATCCTTCTATCTCTAATTAGCAGTTAGCACATTGTATTGTCATTTCTGTGTCTTTGTCAAAAAGGGCTTTAATGAAGGTAAATTTGGTATTATAATTCTGTATCTCTCAGGTCTCTCACATCATGGGACATATGATAAGCTTTTTAAAAAATGTAGAATAAGGATGGGCGCTGTGGCTTATTCCTGTAATCCCAACACTTTGGAGGCCAAGACGGGTGGAACACCTGAGGTCAGGAGTTCAAAACCAGCCTAGCCAACAGGTTGAAACCCTGTCTATATTGAAAAAAAAAAAAAAAAAACTAGCAGGGCGTGGTGGCAGGTGCCAAAATCTGAGCTATTTTGGAGGCTGATACAGGAGAACTGCTTGAACCTGGGAGGCAGAGTTGTAGTGAGCTGAGATCATGCCATTGCACTCCAGCCTGGGTGACAAGAGTGAAACTCCGTCTCAAAAAAAAAAAAAAAAAAAAAAAAAAAGTGGAATAAATATGTGAATAATGGCAGTAAGAAATATTAGTATTTATAAAACACAACTGTATTTTTAGCTCTTATCCAGAACAATTATGGTATTATTCTTGTACACATGAGATTACTTTGTGAAGTTGCCTGACACTTTTTCATTATTAGGAAGGCCAAAATAATATAATAAAGAAAATCAAGTTTGTAACAATGTACTCAAAGTCAGAAAATATCCTCTCAAAAAACCTTAACGTGGGCTTTTGGGTGCAGTTCGGCATTGGTAGTAGAGCATTTGAGTCCTAGGGCTGGAAATCTGTATTCGATTTTTGTGGACTTTTTTATTTTCTCAGGATTATCATGAACAATTTATTTATCCTCCATTCTGCCTCAGGTTCTTCATCTCAAATCAATTGATACTTTGATTATGGCTACTCTTTCAGGAATAAGGTGGCATTGCATTGTGATTTGGGTTTGCATATCCTTGATCATTTGTGATATTGAACATTTTTTCATATGTTTGTTGGCCATTTGTTTATCTTCTTTCGAGAACTGTCTAGTCATGTCCTTAGCCCACTTTTTGATGGGATTGTCTGTTTTGTTCTTACTGGTTTGTTTGACTTCATTGTAGGTTCTGGATATTAGTCTTTTGTTGGATGTATAGATTTGAAGATTTTCTCCCACTCTGTGGGTTGTCTGTTTACTTTGCTGACTGTTCCTTTTGCTGTGCAAAACCTCCTTAGTTTAATTAGGTCCCAGCTACTTATCTTTGTTTTTATTGCATTTGCTTTTGGGTTTTTGGTCATGAAATCCTTGCCTAAGCCAATGTCTAGAAGGGTTCTTTTTTTCCAATTTCCCAGAATTTTTATAGTTTCAGGTCTTTGGTTTAAGTCCTTAATCCATCTTGAGTTGATTTTTGTGTAAGGTGAGAGACGAGGATCAAATTTCATTCTCTTACATGTGGCCAGCCAATTATACCAGCACCATTTGTTGAAAAGCGTGTCCTTTCCCCACTTTATGTTTTTATTTGCTAATCAAAGAATCAAAAACAGTAGATATTGGCATAGATGTGGTGATCAGGAAACACTTATACACCGCTGGTGGGAATGTAAACCAGTGCAGCCACTATAGAAAACAGTGTGGAGATTCCTTCAAGAACTAAAAGTAGAGCTACCATTTGATCCAGCAATCCCACTACTGGGTATCTATCCAGAGGAAAAGAAGTCATTATTAGAAAAAGATACTTGCATACGCATGTTTATAGGAGCACAATTCACAATTGCAAACCATGGAACCAACCCAAACGCCCATCAATCAATGAGTGGATAAAGAAATTGTGGTATGTATATACAATGGAATACTACTCAACCACAAAAAAGGAATGAATTAACTGCATTTTCAAGGATGTGGATGAGATTGGAGACTATTATTCTCTGTGAAGTAACTTGGGAATGGAAAACCAAATATATGTTCTCACTGATATGTGGGAGCTAATCTATGAGGATGCAAAACCCTAAGAATGATACAACGGACTTTGGGGACTTGAGGGGAAGAGTGAGGTGGGGGGGATAAAGACAACAAATACAGTGCAGTGTATACTGCTCGGCTGATGCGTGCACCAGGATCTCACAAATCACCACTGAAGAACTTACTCATGTAACCAAATACCACCTGTACCCCAACAACTTATGGAAAAAAAATCAGCTGATAGTATTAACTACTTGATAGGTATTTTGTGAACATTAAATTAGTCAATATAGGCAAGGACTTAGAATTGTAACTGGTGCACTATATGACCTCGATAAATTATTATTACTATTATTATTTATTGTTTTGAAACCTACTTTGTCATGTTAGAAATCTATGTTCAGGACACATAAAAAGAACAAAGCATTTAAATTAAATGAGACAGAATTCTAGGATAGAAGATAAACCTGAATGCTGCAAGAGCAAAATAAGAAAAATAAAACATGACTACACAAAGGGCATTATAATTTTCTTGAGTTGCCATCATGGCCCTAAATCCGTTGAATAAATTGTCAAAGAGAGAAATTTAAAAAATAAGCAAAAATTTTTGTATAAAACATTAATTTTTCCAGAGAAAATGATGCAGGAAATTTGTCTTAAATGGCTTGAATTGTGTATGAAACTCTCTTGATATTGCATATCTTTTCTCAAACCAAAGTGCCAGGTCTGAATTTCTTGGCACAGCTCAAAGATGACAGGAAATCATCTGTGTGAATACTATGCCTGTGACAATTTTCACTCAGAGCCATTGCTTCTGGCTGAATGTATCATTAGCTATGGAGGAAATGTACTATAATTTATATTTAAAATATTTATGAAATATGCATGCAAATTACCCAGACAACTTACATTTGTGAGTCGAAAAGATGAAAGCAAAATTTAAAACACTTTATAAACCAAAATATGATTTAATTAAAGTTGAAAGTATATTACTTAATAATGTTATTTAATATCACTTTCTTCACATAAAAGTTATTGCTTAAATTCTAGGCCTAAAGGCACTTACCGAAGTAAAGTAGAAGCAGTGAATTCAAGAATCTTAAAAATCCCTCTTTGAAGAGAAAAGACAAAATATTGAAGAATTTTATTTAAAAAAATGTACAGGAACAAATCTCCATCTCCTATGCAAATCATAGGTACTAAATTCTGATTTTTCTCAAATTATATGGAAGACACTTTTAAATGCTACATGCATATCTAAAAAACTAAATCATATTTAAAAATATCCAGAGAAATAATGTGACTTGCCTAAGTTCAAAAGCCTATTTATATTAGGTCTCCTGATTCCAAAACCCATGTTGTTTATAATACATTTTAGTTCTCTGGGTTCAATGTCCTGTTCTCTCATTCATTCTTCATGTTAGAAGAAATGTTTCCTAGGTCAAATGTCTGGTTTTTTTTGAAAAAAAAAATAAGATAAAGGATAAACGTTAACTAGCACTTGGTCCAGCTACTTTTTACAATTTCAGATACTGTTGTAGCATTGTTTTTATTTATTAGGCTGTATTTGTATTATGACTTATTATTTAATTTCTAGCTTAGACTTTTTATTTGTTTCAGCTTCTACTTGAGTTTATTGGGATTATGTCAATTTCATCCCCCCAGTTTACTTTTAGCACAAAAGATAACTATTTTTAAGTTGCAAATAAAAAGAGAGCACTCACCAGAGTGGGGATAACTTGGTAAGCATTTGTCTTTATGCTTTTCCATGGTTCCATAATTTTGCGATATTGATATTTTACATATTGGGGCAAGGTGAACTGATAATATTGGTTGATTTTTTTCTAGAAAAATATATAAATAATTATCTCGATATCCCATGAATCAGAGAGACCTGAACATAACCAAATGAATCAAAACTTTATTTGGATAAATTCTACATTTTACCAAATGAATCTAATTAAAGGAAAATTGATTCATACAAAATTAACTCTATGCTTACATTTATAGAATTAACTGTAGAAGTAAGAAAATTCTTTGCTTAATTCAGACCCCAAAGCCACAGTGCTTGAGTGAAAGAAATCAAAAACAAAGAAAAATAAAATTAAAAATACATGTAAAAAGGCAAGAAGATAATTTCTTGACCAAGATAAGTGACCCCAGTTGTGGTTTATTTTCTATTTCTGGTAGGAAAATTCTGGTACTCAGAGTCATATAGAATGTGTGATTTACCTTAGTGGAATCTATGACACTGAGCCAGTTAATCTCTCTGAGTATTATTTGTCTTGTAGAAGTAAAAGAATTAATACGGAAAGAGTACTTTGCTTGCACAATGTCTCCCATATATTTTATTATGAGTACATATTTCCCTCTTCTATGTTCTATTTATCTATATAGATTTAGCCACAGATTGTTGTAGGGATTTAACTTGGAATTAAATACAGTGGCATCTTCTTTTAGGCTAAGTTATCATTTTTACAAAGTGGAAAATCAATGGAATTTTAGAATTGCCATGGAATAATTGTTGGGTGGATACTTAGCAATAATGTAAGTGGTACAGTTGGCGAGTGCTTCCGTAACCATTTTTAAAAGTATAAGAAGACTTTTATAAAAATTAGAACTTGGTAAACATAGTATTTTTTTTTTTTTTTTTTTTTTTTTTTGGTCAAGAGGATTGCGACTTGGCAGTTTCCAAGTAAAATCTAATCATGCTATGATTGTATGGAAAATTTACCAGATATTTTTGGTAATTCTTTGCTTCTTCAGTCAGCTCAGTTTTCTGCTAATAACAAAAATAACTGGTCATAAAATACAAAAGAAAATGTTTTGACATTATATTTTATTAATTTTGCTCGAACAAAACTTACTTACCTCGGTGAATACTTCAGTTGATTCCTTAGGGAAAGAAAATGAATAAATAACCACACTGGGATAACCCAATAGTAATTTTTGTCCATATCATAATAATATAGAATTAGGGCTAATTATTTTAATAATTCAGGGTCAAGTTGTTACTACCAAAAAACACAGTCTTACTTTATAGAAATCTGTTCTGAATTAAATGAATGTAAGTACACATTAAAAGGATATATCCTGTGTCAACATAATGGTACCTGACTGAAAATACATTTTATTTCATATTTTCCATTTACCTACATTGTTCATATAATGTCAAATTTCCAAGTAATATGGGCAGATGCAAAAGAGAGAGAGAGAGACAGAGAGAGAGAGAGAGAGAGAGAAAGAGAGAGAGGAAAAATAACTAAGCCTACTGAGGTGTGTGGCAAAATCTGCATGTTCTTTCTTGGAGGACCAATGTTTTTTAGATTAGTGTCCACAGGCCCACAGTTTGAGGTGGAGAGAAAGGGTAAAGCATGTTTCCCAAGGCACTAAGAAGGAAGATCTGGCTTGCTTTAGGCCCCAGGCCACAAGATCCTGTGCCACAATTCATACTTCATCTTCTCAAGACCCTTTCCAACTGTGCTCTCCCACTTGGCACTTTCTCTCACAGTGGGTGTTCCCTGAACCTGTGATTTACATAACTTGTAACCCAGTCCAGTATTCAACTCCTAAACGATATTAAACTACAGTGAAGGCAACTGACAGAATCCTGATTTGACTGTCTTATTTTAAAAATTCATTTTTTCAAATGTAACAGAGGTCAGACATATTATCTGAAAGTGTGTGATAGAACAGCTGCTCTTGACCATGTAGATGGTTCATTCCAGACCTCTAACATGACTTTGAGTCTGTGTATGTTTTACAAGGGTTTTCTTTTGTTTACATTCGATATGTCAATAGCATAACACCTAATTTACTTAAAATAATTAGTCAACAGCAAGAAACAGAGTATTTCTCAATGAACTGGTTAATTGTTTGATTTTTAAATTATCATTTTCCTCCCTAGAGATAATCTACTAGAACATTATTTGAGAAATAAAAAGTATAATAATCAAAATTTTAGAATCAGGGCAATTAAATACTTAGCAGTATATTCTTAATATTTGTAGACAAAAGATCTTTTTTGTATTACAGCAAAGGTATTATTATGACAGGTGTAAAAGACTAATTGCAATAAAATTTTCAGTTCAAAAAATGGTAGAAATCTGTTTTTTAAAAAGAGAAAGCAGCAGCAAAAAACAGAATACTTAGGCTATGTTGAGAGGTCTTGCTAACATGGAAGGTCTTGACTGAAAAAAATTTATATTAATTGAGAAAATCACAGTTAAGGAGTAAAGAGGATTTTTACGTAAACTAAAATATCACTCAATTTTATTAAAAGAGGAGAATTTCAGGAGTATTAATATTTTAATGTTTAGTTTTCAGAAATATGAATCAAATACAGCTTCATATAGAAACAATACTTTACCATATTAACAGTCTTTTTTGGTGTTTCCTTAAAGGAAAAAAACAAGAATTAGACACATTGTTCTCAGTGTATTGATTATACATAATTTTCACTTGGATGTACGGAGAAAAATACTCTTTTGTAAAGGAGAATAATAAAAATAAATTTCTTTGTAATGCTTCTTTTAATCACTTTTTTATCTCTAAGATCTGGAAACATGTAAGGGACATGGTATTTGCTAAATACAATATTTCTTAAATAAATAATAATTGAATGAATGAATTTTTCATAAGAGTAATTTAGGAAGCACATACTTTTAGGCAACTCATTTAAATAATTTTGATAATTGCATGTTTATTTAAAACATATATATAATCAAACTTGTAAGTTAAGTATATATAACATTTCTTTTATTTTTATTTGTATTTTTTAAATTTTTGAGACAGTCTCTCTCTTGTCGCCCAGGCTGGAGTGCAATCATACTCTCTTGGCTCACTTCTACCTCCACCTCCTGGGTTCAAGTGATTCTCCTGCTTCAGTCTCCCTAGTAGTTTGGATTACAGGCACCTGCCACCATATCTGGCTAATTTTTGTATGTTTTTAATAGAGATGGGGTTTCACCATATTGGCCAGGTTAGTCTCAAACTCCTGACCTCAGGTGATCCACCCGCCTTGGCCTCCCAAAGTGTGTGAGCCACTGTGCCCGGCCTAACATTTCTTCTTATTAGCAATAACAAGTTTTGAAAAAACATTTCAGGAAAAAATATTATATAAATAATAGCTTGGATAGAGAACAGGTAAGGGGAAAAAACAAATTGGCAAGTTTAAAAGTTTACAAGAATGAAAACTTACAGGAAAGCAAAAAACTAATTTAAAAGATTCCCTTCCCAGAGAGGATCTGGATTCGGAGAAGCAATGCCCTTTGGAGGATCACTAACAACAAATCTGGACGCTGATCTCTCTTTTCCTCCCCTCCTTCGTGAAATTCCCTCTTTGTCCAAGGCTAGGGCGAGGGCTATCTCAGATACCCTGCTGCTGCTTTGCTGACCACAGACAAGATTTCTTTTTAGGGCCTGATCTCCTCCTTGCTTCTTACCTCAGTCTCAAGTCTGACTTTATTTTTTACTCTGTGTCACAATTAATACCTTCAGAAGCAGAAAAATCTCTTCAATTGCCTCTGTAACAAACTCAGAAAACTATGCAAGATGAAAAATCATGCTATGGAGATCTTGCCAGGTTATAAACTAAATCTATCAGCTATCTATAAACCTCCCAGGTTGGCATTGTCTGATGGGGTGGTCTTGGGTTGTCACTGCTCCCATTGAGGCCTGCCTGGAGCAGAAGTCTCTTTCTGGTCTCTCTTGCATAATGCCCATGAATGAGTTTCTAAAACTGCTTCAAGATCTAGAAGAGTGTTGCATCAGAAATGCCAACCACTCGGTCAAAAAGCTACTGTAAATTCCTATTTATTAGTGGCTGGAAAAAATTTTAGTTCACCTCAAAGAAAAATAGTTTGAAAATACCTACCAAAACTAAAAATAAATATACTAAACCTAAACAACTCAAATGCCTTCTAATTACAGAGCACTAGAGGACTGAATTGTGGAATATCATCAGCAGTGTAAACAGGTCGATTATACCTGCAAGTGACAATATGGATGAATGTGCTAGAAATCTATTGAGGGAAAAATGCAACACCAAGGAGGCTACATCAAGTATGATATTCTTTGTAAATCTCGAAAACAAACCAGACTACACAGAGAGAAACTACTTTGAAATTCAGGGTATGTATGCTTTTCAAAAGAAATGAAGCCCAAACTAAACACTAATATAAGTTACTTGAAGGAGATTTTCAAGAGGAAATAAGGCCCTTAGGATCTTTCTGATATCATCTTGTCATACTCAGAGTCTAACGTTAGCTATGAGAACTTACTGTGTGGTAAAAGCAATTTATTACTTAATATATTAACTTTATTAAAAGTAATGTTATTGTCTAAAATGAATGTTCTAAAGAGAAATAAACACAAGCAAAACAAAATCCTGTTTAGGATCATATATGTTATGTATGAAATAAAACTGTTATAAAATATAGAACTATAAGTATTAATTACAATACTCATAATTTATGGTGACATATGTATTACTTATTAATTTGTGGTATTAAAGTTTGTGACAAAAATATTATATAAATTTCATGTACATATCCTCTAACCCCAAAATTTCACTTTTAGAAATGTATCATATTAATTTATTAGTATATGTATAAAATAAATTATTATAAGAATATTGTTATTTTTCTAATTAAAAAATAGAAACAACATTTATCATTAGGAAACTAATGAAGTTGTACACAGTGGAATTAACCGAAAAAATTTTAACAAAGAATGTAAGCCACTGACTGATTAGGCTTCCATTTCTCATGGGAACTGGTAAATTTAGTTTGGTTAGTTGATTCATGCAAGTTTAAACCTCCTTTACTTGATTATTCATAAAATTATGACAAAAGTAGTTGTTTGTTTTCATTATCACTGGTTTCCTATGTTTTCAGTTTTTTGGTGATCATCAATATTATAACATAAGGGAAAAATCAGCTTAAATATGTATTCGAAGAATGATATATAAATAAACTTATGCATATAGATGCATATACTCTCACATACACATCATCTGCTATGTCTCCATATTACTGGCAAAAATGTAAAATATTTTAATTCTGATAATGAGGATATGTCTCAGTAAGTGTTTTTAAATTTTTATGTGTTCAAACATCCCTATAAAACTTAGATAAATTCAATAATTCTTCCTTTAAGAAAAATGCAGATGTTTACAAAACAGTGAAATTTTCCTATTTCCTATTTATAAAACTCTCCATTAGTCTCAAATTAAGATCTACTACTTTCCCTTAGAAGTTACAGGCTAATATGAAAATGGAAACTAGCTTTCCCATATCAATGGAGTAAAAAGGAAGGGAGGTAGAGCAAGATGATGGCAAGTTTGGTGTCTGTTCATTGGTGTAGGAAGACTGTCCCAGGTCTTTTAACCAATTAATTCTGCAGGGCTTCCCTATATAAACAGCAGAATCTTTATGCCAAACTAAAACTATCATGTTTTTTATATACAGAATATTTTTAATGTATATTCTAACAATGAAATAACAATCTATATTAGCAATGACAAATTTAAGTTAATATAGTAAATAAATTTAAAGAATACAGAAAATCCTGTTATTTATTATATGAGTTGATATTATATACTGTTTCCAAATATGCTTGACTATTGGTTTTTCTCAAATACACTGCCATTAAATTGTTTCATCTTTTAGGTTTTAGAATGAGGTGCTTTATATTCTTGGAAAGAAATAAAAAAAATGTATCTACTGATTCAAGAGGAATATAGTGCCAGTCTAGCATTTGATGACAAACTTGCAACCAATTGGTGATAGAAAGGTGATAGAAAACTGACAAGAAATCTTTTCAGGAATATCTAACTTTGACAATGTTGTTCACGAATGTCACACAAGCATATTTTCTTGGGACCCTCTTGACATCCATTCATTACCTCTTTCATACTTAGGTATTTAAAAAGATACTTATAAGGAATAAGATTGGGAAAACATAATGTACATGCATCTAAGATATATCTCATCGATGAACCAGTAAATACATAAACACATTTTACCTGACTGGTATGTATAACTACTTCATTTTTCTCCTTATATTTCAACAAAATAAATAACATATTGTTATAAATAAAAAGCAAGTCATCATAGATAAATAAAGAGTAATTCTTTAAGTATATTTAATATAAGCAGTTTATACTTACTTTCTGAGAGATGCTGGCAGATTCCTTAAAAAAATATAAATAGTATGTTTAATTACTTATAACATTGTCATTTTTCCCTTTCTTTGGACTTTTCATTATTCCTGGAGATGAAGTAAGGGAAATCAAACTAGGCTTTTTATTGGGTGGCTATATTTATTGGTCCTGTAACAAGAGAAAAAAGCTTTAATTTTATGGTCTGATCAAAAGGCTGAGGAGAACTTGGATTATTTATTGCTCATATTAGAAAAATCTCCTTAAGACAAATCCACTTTATGAAACAAAATGGAAATGGTTACTTAGAGTTTGAGCAAGTACTTCCTTACATTTCCCCATATTACATTTCCTTTGTTAAATGAAGATACTGGTTTCTATCCTCCCCCCCTACATTAAAGAATTGTTTGAAGGACCAAGTGAAATGATATATGAGCAAATACTTAGGGCATATATGTTAGATTTAAATTAAATTAGTACTTATTTGTCACTATTGCTACTATTGTTATTTGTTATTATATTTGGATTGTCTTACTTTTTTTTTTTTTTTTTTGGTGAGACGGAGATTTACTCTTGTTGCCCAGGCTGGAGTGCAAGGGCTCGATCTTGGCTCACCACATCCTCCGCCTCCCAGGTTCAAGCGATTCTCTTGCCTCAGCTTCCCAAGTAGCTGGGATTACAGGCATGTGTCACCACGCTAGGCTAAATTTGTATTTTTAGTAGAGACGGAGTTTCACCAAATTGCCCAGGCTGATTTCGAACTCCTGACCTCAGGTGATTTGCCCTCCTCAGCCTCCAAAAGTACTGTGATTACAGGCGTGAGCCACTGCACCCGGCCAAGACTGTCCTACTTTTAAAGTTAGAACTTTTGGGTGCATTTTGCTTCTAGTTACTGTACTTTTTTTTGAGAGGGAGTCTGGCTCTGTTGCCAGGCTGGAGTGCAGTGGCAGATCTTGGCTCACTGCAACCTCCTACTCCCTGGTTCAGGTGATTCTCCTGCCTTAACCTTCCAAGTAGCTGGGATTACAGGCACGCACCACCACCTCCAGTTAATCTTTATATTTTTAGTAGAGACAGGGTTTCATCATGTTGGCCCGGATGATCTCGAACTCCTGACCTCAGGTGATCCTCCTGCCTCAGCCTCCCAAAGTGTTAGGATTACAGGCGTGAGCCACCGCACCTGGCCACTATATATATTTTTATCCTGTACCCCTCGCCCCTTAAAAATGCAAAACTTACTAGAGTGGGAACAAAGGGATAGACACTTGTCTTACGCTGATCTCCTGGGTTCATAACAATATGATGTTGATAAGGAACCTGAAGAAACGGGAGGAAGTTCCACTTCTGATAAAATGAGCTGATTTTGTTCTAGAGAGAAAGGAAATTATGAATATTTATTCCACTATTTTATATCCTTAATGAGTCAAAGCAAATGTTGGCAAAACTGAATGAATTAGAATTTTAATTAGAAAATTTATAAGTTGTGGCAAGTTTACTTAGAAAAAGTAATAGTTTAGATACATAAAATTTACCTTAACTGTGTCTACATTTATAGTAAATTGCAGAATTGAAAAATTATCAAATTAAGTAAGACCACGGGAGAAAATTATCTATGTAGGGAAAAAAAGTATGTTTAAGAAAGGAAATGGGGGGGGGGGGGGAACACACACAGACACACACAAGATCACAAGGTGTGTGTCTCAACTTATTCCTTTTCCATGTTTGTTGGAAGTTAGTCTGGTCTTTGGAGTCAGAACTGAACTTTAGTTTTCTTTACCCAGGGCACTGGAATCCACGACCCGGATCAAATTGCTTAAACTGTCTGAGCGTTACTTACCATGTAGGATTATATCTGTTAAAATATAACGAGAAGTTTGCCTAGTAACTAAGTATTCTAGTAAGTTCCAGAGCCTTTGAACTGACTTTATAAAGATTGTTTTTAGAATTAAATATAAAACCACAATAGCATTTTTTCCTCAGGAGAATTTTCTTTTAATAGAGAGTGAAAAATAAGTGTGTGTAGAAAGTCAACGGGTCTTTAGAATTGTTGGATGGTTACGTTAAGAGAGGTACAAAATGAGAATGCTATTGGAAGTATTTTGACAAAATGTAGGAAAGATATTTATAGCAACAAAGAAGTTAGTAACGATCTAAATTCCTAAAAAGACAGGTTTTATTTGGAGCATTCTATTTTTAAGTGTTCAAAAACAGATGTTTCTATTATAAAGGTTTTAGAAAGCATGCCTGTTCTGTGTTGAGATAGGATAATTGTCAAATTTTTAGATGAATTTACTGTGTTCCAAGCAATTTTTGTATAAATTAAATATATGTCATCTAATACAATCTTACGGGGTTAATGTAGCTCTCCATATTTTCAGTTAAGGAAACTGGAGCTTGGAGAGGTTAAGTAACAACTCGTGGAGTTGGAGTTGGAATACAAGTTGCCTGATACCAAAATCTATGCGCTTTCCCTGCACACGCAGCAAACTTCTCTAGTCCGCAGAGGATGGGTTACATCAGGAGTCCCCAACCTTTTTGACATCAAGGACCGGTTTTGTGGAAGACAATTTTTTCCACGGATGGGGCGGGGGTATGGTTTGGGGATAAAACTGTTGTACCGCAGATCATCAGGCATTAGAAAGATTCTCATAAGGAGCATACAACCTAGATCCCTTGCATGCGCAGTTCACAACAGGGTTCACTGTCCTGAGAATCTAACTCCAGAGCAGATCTGACAGGATGCCCAGCTCAGGCTAATGTTAGCTTGCCTGCAGCTCACTTCCTGCTGTGCTGCGGATGGTTCCTAACAGGCCAAGGACCGGTACCCCCTGTGGTTTGGGGACTCCTTGATTATATGACCTCCTGTAGCTTGAGAATGTTTACACTTCAGATATTGGGGATAAATTTCTCTCTCTCTCTCCCTCTCTCTCTGTTTCTTGATGGAATCTCGCTCCTTTGCAAGGCTAGAGTACAGTGGCGTGATCTCGGCTCACTACAAACTCCGCCTCCCGGGTTCAAGCGATTCTCCTGCCGCAGCCCCCTGAATAGCTGGGATTACAGGCGCCCCCCACCACACCCAGCTAATTTTTGTATTTTTAGTAGAGAAGGTTTTTCACCATGTTGGCCAGGATGGTCTCGATCTCTTGACCTCGTGATCTGCCCGCCTCAGCCTCCCAAAGTGCTGGGATTACAGGCGTGAGCCACCGAGCCGGCCGATAAATTTCTTAATGGGATAGAATGAGTTGTGTGAATATTTGAGAGAAGAAACAGCCAAAATAAGATGTTTTACTTGAAATTATCATTTATATGAGAAATTTATCAGTTGTTTTACATAGTGCTTTTGGTCCACAGTGTGCTGAATTTCCTGGTTAAAAAAAACAAATTCTCTAAAAATACACAAAAAGAAAATCCTATTAAGTGGTATTAACTTTATTCTTTATTTTATTTGAATGAAAATTACCCCTGTGAAAACTTCTGCAGATTCCTTTTAGGGGAAGAAAAGAAGAAGTAACATTACTTGCATGATTAAGCTTTGGAGTCATGCTAGAATATTAGGGGTAATTAATTAAATACTCAGGGCCCAGGCCACTACTACTTAAAAATTATGTTATTTATTAGGAATTTAATACATTAATTAAAAATTAAAACATTTATCATCAGAGTCATCACTATCAAAATAGCACATGAATAAAAATGTTTTATTTTAAACTTTTATGAATTTTTTATTATTCATACAATATCAAATGCCTACAGAAGGTGACAAAGGACACAAAATATTATGACACTAGGTGGCAAACTAAGTCCCACATACCCTTTCTGGAGGACACAAATGTTATCTTTAAGTGACTGTCAACTGTCCATTTGAAGGTGATACTTACAGCTTGGAAGAAGAGTAAAGTATGTTTCCTAGCCCCTGACTAGGAAGAGTGCAGGCTGCACCTAAGGCCACAAGGTTTGTGGTGCCACCATGCTTCTTCCTTTCCCAGTTACTTTTTCCCATCACGTTTATTGTTTGGGTATTTCTACCATGGCAGGTGTATCTTGTACCATTGATGTACACAACTTCTAATCTAATCCTTTATTCGGCCTCTTATTTTTAAACAGAAGAATCTCAAATTTTAAAGTGCATCAGAATATAATGTTGATGCTGCTAGCTGAGGGGCAACACTTTCAGAACCTCTGCTCTAAGAGATATTGAGAGGTTTTTCAGGATAAAACTATGTTGAAGGCAAATGGCAGCCTCTTGATTTAACCCTGGCTTCTTTAAAATTCAATTTCCTCTGAAATCAGATGTCTGATACACACTGTCAAAGAGCACAAAACAGGAAACCAATGTTCAGATAGTCAGTTTCAATCTCCCTCAAATACCATTGAGTTTGGGTTACAATTTGATGAACAATCTAATTGCTAAAAATCTGCCACGTCTTGGTGAACCTGCTTTTTGATGTTAAAAGAAAATATATCTTACCTCACTGGAAGAGCTGCTAGAAGGTTGCTTGAGAAATAATATTAATAATCAAAGTTTAGTGACCAGAAGAAATCCCCAGCATTATTTCTTTAATTATACCGGTTGTTTTAGATAGACCTCAAATTACCTACATAATCATTAGTATGGTAGATTGAAAGTATTGAAATAAAAACAACACATTAGGTTTCTCAACTGTTCATCATTGATTATCTTTGGAAAACAAAAGAGATACAAATCATCTTATTATTGAACGGAAATGTCTCAAGAGAATATAGTGCAATTTAGGTGAGTACTATTAAGGTGGGAAGGGAGAAATTGTTATTTTAAATAAATTCATATATATCTCTTTTTAGTTTACTGAGAGAGGAAATTTACAGATATTTCCACATGCCGTTGATATTATATTACATGTTAAAAATGTGAACAAAAATTGTTCAAGCAAATAAACATTTCTCACCATTTCATTCATGTTTCTTGTGGTTTCCTTAAATACAGAAGAAAAATAATTAGACTTATTTTCTCCACAGCTTTGTTTATAAAGTATTTTCTCCAGAACAGAAAGGGAAAATTTTCTTTCCCATAAGGAGAATCATAACAATAGAGTCACTTTTAATATATAAGTTTTGTATAAATTATATTAGAATTTCCCATTTAGTAATAAATATACAAGCAGTGGTAAACTGGAATGTGAGGACAATGAGAGGAGGATTTTGCCTGCTGTATTCAGAGTATGCCTCGAGTCTAAGATAGTCTTCTCCAATACATGTTTGTCTAATAAATGAATAAACACACCATTATAATAATTTAGGCATTGCATTGATAAACTTCACTTTACTCATCATGATTTATTAGAAAAAATATATCTCCAGGCCAACTAATGTGTTTTTGGTAATGCATATATAATGTTTCTATTATGAAAATATTAATTTAAATTTAAATGAGTCAATTTTGAGAAAAAAATTGCATATCAATCTAAATAGGAGATTAATTTTTTAAGAACAATAACGAAAATTGAGGAATTTTTTGGAATGAAGACCAAGTGACAAGTTCTCCACTCCTCATGAGATCTTAGAATTAAGTATATTAGTTGATTTATGCAAAAAAATATATTTTTCAGCTGAATTATTCACAGACTTTTAAAAAGAGAAGATAACTTTGGTATCATTCTTTATAAATAGCTTTGGTTTTCAAATTTGATTCCTTTGGAAATCCAGGTTAATTTCAATTTGGGTTAAAGTATCACAGTATTTTTCTTTCCTATTTTGCTATAGATGTGCTATCAATATATACCTTACAGGAAGAAGAACAAATATCCTCCTGAAAAGAAAAGAAAACGAAGAGGGAATATATAATTCGCTGAAATGAGTATAACATAATTTCACATAAATGTATAGCAAAGGAAACACAACATTGTGAGCAAAAGAATGTAGAGACATTAAGAAGATATCTGTTTTAATAATATAACTACTAAATCTTTTATTAAGACCTTTTTCATATTGCTGCACTGCCTTTTGGCAAATCAATGAAAACATCACCATTTTAACAATCATAGCTAAAAACCTCATTTTTGGTGAGAAAATGACCTGTGTTTGATGGAAAAAGAGACGTTATCAAAGATTAATACATTAAAGGAATTACATTTTACCTCATTGGGAAAAATGGCCATATTCTTGATCTGCTTAAATTTCTACAAACTAAATAAATTTCTTTTATAACCTTCATCAAATAAAAAAGTTAAAATATATTTAATTTAAGGAGTCAGGACTTACTTCCTGGGAGATGATGACAGATTACTTAGAAAAGGAAAAAACAATAATTACTTACTTAAATTATATTTGTACTAGCTATAAGGTATCAGTTTACACTCAACATCCAGTGGTAAATAACATATTTATATTTTTCTGAACTATAGGATTAAGTTGACAAAAGTTTTACTCCCCACACAACTAATTTATCATATTTTAAATAACTAACTCATTTTGATATTGTGTTTTGGGTTATTAATAACTATAACAAAATTTTCCAAACTATGAACCACAAAGAAGAAAAGAAGTTTTTATATTTCTTCTACATAATTTTAAATTTTCTTCTGTTTTTTAAAGGGGTTAAGCACATTGCAGGAAAAAGAAAGAAAACCCTCAGGCAACACTAAAAATGTCTTTTATGCACCCCTGCCCAGAAAAATCATTTGGGAATTAACATTTAATATGGACCCAGATGAATATGATTCCTTATTTCAGAAATGTAGAATGATTTCTTGTCACTCTTCTCCCAAGATGCGGAAGTTTCACCATAGTTTCTGAGCTAATATCTTTATCATTGGAAACTATTTAAAGGAAAAAAATGCACAAATTTAATCTGGATAATTTGAATGTGTAGATTTTTGGTCTTAACACATATAAAGACTTAGTTTAGGGCATATCATGTGTTTACTAAGTGGAAAAATTAAAATGTCTTACCTCTCTGGAGGAGTGATGCTCCATATGCTATATAAAAAACAAAAAGTAATACAAGTTTCACTTTTATCACTTATTTGAAATGTAAATCTGTCTTTCCATTTTGTTTCTTTTGTTTCTTGGTGGCAAGGGAATTTTAGTCATCTGATTGTAGGAACCTTTAGCTGCATAAAGTTTCTTTGTAAAATTTTCTTGGTTTCCTATAATGTTAATGAACAAATCATTGTACACCTCAAGTGAATTCTTGTCATGGTTTAATATATTTCTTTTAGGAAGTAGGTAGGTTCTTAGTTTTTGAGTATTAACTGTTTCACAGTTTAAAATATAATTATATTCATAAATGTACCACCAAATCTTAAGGTATTAAAACTCTGGTGTAATATTTTATTTTACTTCACTTATACTGTTCGAATTAAAAATATTGGGCGAGTGCTTCTGTCAAGTGGCATAAATAGTAGAAGATTAATTTTTAAAATATGAAAACCTGTCATACAAACTCAATTTTGTACTTATGTTCTCAATAGATTGTGACAAAGTTAGCTTTTAATATCTGTGGTCTGTCACTTGCTAGTGAAGCCACCATATTAGTTGAACAAAATTGTTTTATTTACATAAAAGATCGAAGGCAGTTATTGACTAGAGAGAACAGGAACAAAGTCAGACTGGATCATAAGGACAATCAAGCTTGGTGGGTGTGAGATTGCCAAAGTATTACTATTTTTTTTTTATTTACCTAACTAGAATTTTTATCTAGCTTTGCCCATGAATTGGCTCTAAATTTAAGAAATAACAAAAACTTGTCAAGATTTATATGGGAGATATGAAGACATAGATGAAGCAAGGAACTCTGATCACCCTAAATAAATGATGTGCTTATGAGGAGTAAGATACTGGGTATGGGAAAGGTATGGATGGTGCCGGCTGCAGGGTAAGGAAAAAAAACTGAGTTACTTCTCAGGAAGTGAATAAAGTAAATGTGTGCGTGCGTGCGTGTGTGTGTGTTTTCAAAGTACTTCACTCAAAGTAATATTGCCATCTTTATCATTTTTTGATATGAGTATTAGTACTATATTCTCTCAAGAAAAATATAATGCTTTGAGAAGTTGAGGAATTGTTTTGCATTAGGTTATTTTGCAAATAATTTACAAAGTCACTCTTCTTTCCTGTCTAATCTTCCTAGATTCTGAACTAATGTAATCAAGAATGGTGAAACTCTATCACTTATTTGAGAGATGGTTTTGAAGTCTACATTTTTTCTGTGGCTTTTCTGCACTTTCAAAGAGATATGCCACAGGAATGAAAACAGTTCCCTGGTGAATGCAAACAGACGGAGATGGAAGTATAGGCCATTTAACCTATAGGTAAAAAGTCTCCACGGAACTACAAGAATACATCATACAAAGTGTGTCCACTTTCATATTTTATATAAGGCAAGGCCAATGCTGTATTTGATTATAGGTTTAAAAGTTCACACACTTAATTTCTTTTCCTTGTTGCCCACCCCGCCTTCATTTGCATAAAATATTTACCCTTATATTTAAATTAGAATAGATACTTATAAATGTTTCATTATACTTACATGCTTCGCAAGAGCAATGGCCAAAAGGCAAGTAAAGATGAAGAACTTCATGTTTACTGAGTCCTATAAAACAGGTATATAGCAAATCAATAATAATTTAACTCCCTAAAATCAAACATTTCCTCATTAACTCTGTTTTAATTTATCATCAGAGACAACTGGGAAATAGAAATGATCAATAAAAACAGATTCATTTGAGAAACATGGGTATGAATATGACAAGTTTTTTACTTTAATACATTTTTAAGATAAAATGTATTAATATAACAATATAAAATATTGGTTTTTAAAATATAAAAGGTATTTTCAGGAATAGTAAATTAGTAGGAATACTGGTCCTATGTAGAATTGGTTAATTTATTTATTAATTTGCTCATTCAATAAATAATTGCTACCACATGCCAGGCACCATTCTAGGCATGAAGATATATTGATACACACAACAGGTGTAATCTACCAGGCCATATTATTTACAATTCTTCAATCTTGTGGAGAACAATCACTAGAAATGCAAAATAGAAGAGAGACTCATTTGCAGATTAGTTTCCAGGTGAGCCGAAAATGCAGTATGGCAAGAAGTAGCAGGTGGAAATAATACTGTGTGGATGCATTTGGCTTCCTATTAGTCCTAGCTTGACCTGGGACTGGCTACTGAAGCTTAGCAAGTCACTGAACCTCTCTGCCCCTCCTTTACATCTTAAGTAATGAAAGACTTTACATGATTGCTTTGACCTAAATCAATTTCTAATAGTATGATACATATAAACCCATGAATTTTCTGATCACATATCAACTCAACTTTTCCTGTGATTAAACAAAGAACTGAAAAATAAAGTTACGTTACTCAGTATCTTGCTCATTGTATCTTACAAATATTAATTAATTATTTTTAAAGAACAATTTTTTCACACAGTTTTAAATATGCCAGTGAGCCATAAATATGCAAATCTAAAGAATGTGCACTCATACATATTATTTTATGTCATATACAGAGATTTGCATTATCTGCTTGTTATTAATTTCTTACTCTATTAAAATAACTCTAATAAAATATCTGATATTTGTTTACTTTTATAGGATAAAATGATCTTTATGTATATATAATATTAATTTTAGAAACATTTTATAAAAATGTTTTAAAATGATAAATTCATAATTACATTATTGCCTCTTAATATTTGAAATACATTTATCATTTATTGCAGTTTATCAATTTCATCATTATATATTTCATGTGAAAGGAAACTAGAACATGGACAGATGTTACTTGAGAGTTAAATAAATACTTTAACTTTTTGGTAATTGAGAAATTTAGAAATAGGTGCAGTTACTAAGTATCTGCTCTATCCCAGACACTGTGCTGCATATGTTTTAAATACTATCTCTAGTCTTCAGAACAACTGTGTTAGATAAATGTTTTGCTATGTGGATACCAGACAAAAAGTAATCCAGGAGGTCAGGAATCAAACACACAGTGCCCTGGATTTCCAAAAATTTCATTAGGTTGACCTTGCCCTTAAAATAAGGCTTTGACATCATAAGATGGAACAGTATAATTAACCATTTTCAGTGTCTATTTCTCAATCTTATTTCTATCCAAAGCATCCAAATGGAGATAAATCAGTAGCTCATGTTAATTATTAAACAACCTCTCAAAAAATCCTAAGGTATAGTGGCATAAATTTCTTTAAATAAATTTTGCAGATCATTAGGTTTTACAATATCATTAGGCATGTAGAATAACAAAGGGATACATGAAAATATTACCTTATTTCCTAAATGGTAGATAAGAAGCCTAAACAGAGGGAGACTTTAGGCGGGTTATCTTAGCACTATTTAAATCTTACTCTTGTGTGATGTGGTCATTCAGTGGTTTGAAATATCTACAAGGGATTTGAATTCTAAGAAGTCATAATGATTAGAAATTGTTTTTCCATTTATTTTTGTAACACGTATTCCAAGAAGTGTTTTTACTCAGGTTGATCTAGAACATGATAGCCAGAAATGAGGATGTTATTATGTGCAATGATTATCTATATTCCAGTTTGTATATCTTACCTCTACCAGGTATTAACTGCGTGGCTCAAGGTAATTTTTTAATTTTTCTTTATTTTTTGTTGTAATAATATAATCTTTTTATTAACAGACTTCTGCTGGAAAATTGTTTTAAAATATCTAAAGCAGCAGTATCTTTTTTTCAAATTTATGTTTTAAACTGACAAATAAAATTGTATGTATTTATCATGTGTAACTTAATGTTTGGAAGTATATATATATGTATATATGTAATGAATGGTTAAATATTGCTAATTAACAAATGCATTACCACACATAGTTATTTTTTGTCATAAGGTCACTTAATGTCTATGCTCAAGAATGCATAATGTATTAACTGTAGTCACCATACTATACAACAGATCTCTTGAACTTATTTCTTTTACGTAAGTCTAATTATGTATCCTTTGATCAACATCGGTCTCTGACAACCGCCATTCTACTCTCTACTTTTATGAGATCACCTTTTTGAGATTCCATTATGAAATCATAAAGTATTTGTTTTTCAGTGCCTAGCTTACCTCACTTAGCATAATGTCCTCCAGGTTCATTGATATTGTCACAAATTATAGAATTTTCTTCTTTTTATATCTAAATAGTATTCCAATGAGTGTATATATTACATTTTCTTTATTTATCTGTTGATGAATACTTAGGTTGATTTCATATCTTGGCCACTGGGAATATTGCTGGGGTAAACATGGAAATGCAGATATCTCTTCAACATCTTGATTTTATTTCCTTGGGCTAGAAGCCCAAGGGCTAACTCAGTAGGTAGGGCATGAAGCTATTAATTTCCTTGGGCTATGCATCCAGTAGTGGGATTGTTGGATCATATGATTTTTCTATTTTTAGTTCTTTGAGGAACCTCCATATTGTGTTTCATAATGTCTGTACCAGTTTACCTTGCCACTAACAGTGTACAAGCGTTTTTTTTTTTTTTTTTTCCTCCACATCTTTGCCAATATCTTTATCTTTTATTTTTTGGATAATTGTCATTCTGACAGGTGTGGAATGATATGTCATTGTGGTTTCAATTTGCGTTTGCCTTATAATTTGTGATTTTGATCTTTTTTAGTATATCTGTTGGTCCTTTGTAGTCTTCTTTTTAGAAATATCTATTCTGGTCTTTTGCCCATTTTTAATCAGGTTCTTTGTATCTTTACTATTGGGCTTTTTAGTTTGATATGATCCAATGTGTCTGTTTTTGCTTGTGTTGCCTATGCTTTTGAGATCATATACAAAAAAAATCATTGCATAAAAATGTCATGAATATTTTCCCTATATTTTCTTCCAATAGTTTCATGGTTTCAAGTCTTACATTTAAGTCTTTAATCCATTTTGAGTGATCATCGAATATGATGAGAGATGAGAGTATAATTCTATTTTTCTGGATGTGAATACCCCAACATCATTTATTAGAAAGTCTTCTTTCCCCATTGTATTTTCTTGATGCCTTGTTAAAAATCAGTTGGCTGTAAATACATGATTTTTTTTGAGGGGAGGGGGGCTCTCTATTCTGTTCCTTTGGTCTGCATGTCTGTTTTGAAGCCAGTACCGTGCTGCTCTGGTTACTATAGCTTTGTAGTATATATTAACGTAAAGTAGTGCTATGCTTCCAGCTTTGTTCTTTTTTCTTCAAGAATCCTTTGGTTGCTCAGGATCTTTTGTGATTCCAATAAAATATCAAGAATTTTTTTGTAAAGACTGTCATTATTATTTTGCTAGGGATTGTATTGAATCTGTAGATTGCTTTGGGTAGTATAAAAATTCTAGTTTGCTAATATGTTGTTGAGGATTTTTGCATCTATGATCATTAGCGATATCAACCTATAGGTTTAATTTTTGTTGTTACTTTGTCTGATTTTGGTGTCAGGAAAATACTGGCCTTATAGAATGAATTAGAAAGAATTTTCTCCTCTACAATTTTCTGAAACATTATGAGAAGAATTAGTTATTAGTTCTCATTAAATGTTTGGTAAAATTCAGCAGTGAGGCCATCAGATCCTTGGCTTGTCTTTGATGGAAGACTTTATATTACTTGTTCAATTTCCTTACTCATTATTGATCTGTTCAGATTTTTTTATTTCTTCATAATTTCTTATAGTATGTGCCCAATAATTTATTTCTTCTATGTTATCCAATTTGTTGGTGTGTAATTGCTCATAATAGTCTCCTATGGTCCTTTGTATTTCTGTATTATCAGCTGTCCTTTTTCATCTCTGATTTTATTTATCTGAGCCTTATGTTTTTCTTAGGTAATCTAGCTAAAATTTGTTTATCTTCTATAAAAAGTAAGTCATCATTTTGTTGATTCTGAATTGTTTTCCTAGTCTCTATTCCATTTATATCTGTTCTGATATTTATTTTATTCCTTCTTCTTTGAGGTGCTTAGTTTTGTCTTGTTTTTTGAGTTCCTTGAGGTGTGATGTGCCATTGTTTATTTGATATCTTTCTTCTTTTTAGATGTAGGCATTTATTTCCATAAACTTCATCTTAGAACTGATTTGCTATATCCCACAGGTTTTTGTATGCTGTGTTCCCATTTTCATTTTTATTAGGAATTTTTAAAATTTCTCTTCTAATTTCTTCACTGACCCGTTGGCTATTCAGGCATATGTGGTTCAATTTTCATGTATTTGTGAATTATCCAAAGTTCCCCCTGTTATTTTTTCTAGGTTTATATCATAATGATTGGAAAACATACTTTATGTGATTTAAATATTCTTAAAGTTGTTAACGCTTTTTTTGTGGCCTGCTGTATTGTCTCTTCTGGAGAATGTTCCATGTGCAGTTGAGAAGAATGTATATTCTGCAGTTTTTAGATGCATGGTCCATTTGGTCTAAGTCCAGTGTTTTCTTCTTTATTTTTTGTCTAAATGATCTGTCCATTGGTGAAAGTGGGGTATTAAAGTCTTCTACTTTATTGTTATTATTTAAAACATTATTTTATTGCAGTTTATCTCTCCCTTCAGATTTGTTGATATTTGTGTTATATATTTAGATACTTTAATATTAGATGCAAATATATTTACAGCTGTTACATTTTCTTGCTGAACTCATCACTACATGACTTCATAATAACATTTTTGTCTCTTTTTATAGTTTTTGACTTAAAGTCTACTTTATCTGATATAAGTGTAACTATTGGTGTTCTCTTTTTCTATCCGTTTGCATGAAGTATTTTTTCATTCCTTCATTTGCAGTCTATGTGTGTCCTTATGGGTGAAGGGAGTCTCTTCTTGGTAGCGTATAGCTGAGTTTTGTTTCTATTCATTCAACCACACTATCTTTTGATTGAATTATTTGATCCATTTACAATCAAGGTAATTAGTAATGGGTAAACACTACTGCCACTTTGTTATTTCTGGTGATTTTGTAGTTTCTTTCTTCCTCTCATAGAGTTTTCCTTTGTGGTTAAATACTTATCTCTGCTAGTGCATTTTGATTTCTCACTTCTTATTTTTTGTGTTCCTATTGTCGGTTTTGGTTTTGAGGCTATCATGAAGTTTTCGAAAACCTCTTATAATAGGTTATTTTAAGCAATAACAATCTAACTTTGATTCCAAAAACAAAAACAGAAAACAAAAGCAAGACACCTTGGTATATTAATATAAGTAATTTACACACCATCATTACAATATTAAAGTATTCCAAATTTGGTAGTGTACTTACTTTACACTAGTGAGAATTGCTGCTAAGGAGCACTCCCAAAAAAACTGCAATTATACTTTGAGAGAATTATACTTTTAGATGTTTTCATGTTACTCATTAGCACCCTTCTCTTTCAGTTTAAATACTTCTTTAGTATTTTTTAAAGCAGATCTGGTTTCGTTTGTCTGAGAAAATATTTATTTCTCCTTTATTTCTAAAGGACACCTTTGCTTGGTACAATATTATTGGTTGACGGATCTTTTTCTTTCAGCAAATTGAATGTATCATTTCTGTCTCCTGTCCTGTAAGATTTCTACTGAGACGTCTGCTTCTAGGTATACTATGGCTCTCTTATGCTTCTTGCCCCTTTTTCCTTGCTGCTTTCAGGATCCTCTGTTTGTCTTTGATTGTTGACCATTTAATAATATTATATCTTGAGTTATCCTATATGGATTTAATTTGATTGGAGATTTTTGACCTCCATGTATCTGAATATTTAGATCTTTCACCAGGAAAGTTTTTTGCTATTATTTTAGAAAATGCTCTTTTAATCCCTTTATCTTTCTACACTCTCTCTTGAATTACAATGACTAAAAATTTGCCCTTTCTGGCTGTTCCATAAATCCCATATGCTTTATTTATTATATTTTCTTTTTTTCTGCCTATATAATTAAAAATAGCCTGCCTTCAGGTACACATATTTTTCTTTTGCTTGATCAGTTCTATTGTTATTGTATTTTTTCATTTAATTCTTTGTAATTTTTAGCTACAAAATTTCTACTTTTTTGGATGATTTCAATCTCTATGTTAATTTTTTATATGACTACTTATTGTTTTCCTCATTTGTTGAATTTTTTCTTGAAGTTTGTTGAGCTTTCTTAAAACAGCTATTTTAAATTCTTGTTACATCATTCATACATCTCCATTTGCTTAGGGTTGGTCATTGATACCTTGTTTTGTTTGTTTGGTGATATGTTTTTTTTTTTTTTCTTAATTCTTGTGTTTTTCATTGATGTCTATGCATTGCGGAAGTAGGCACTTGATTACAGTCTTTACAGCCTGGCTTTGCCTGGGAAAGCTCCTTAACAGTAAACCTGTCCAGAGATTCTGGAAAAACTGTCTGGCATGGTGCCTAAATTCGTGACTGCTACAGTCATTGCATCACTAGAGGGCATCCTAAGCCCAGGGCCATAGTGGCTGGTACAGTGCCAGGCTGGAATTCTTTGGTTACTAATGCTAATTCAGTGTTTGGGCACACCCACAGCTCGTAGACACTGAGGCCCGCTTCCTAGCAAAGTTTGTCTGGAGCCCTTGGCCACTGCAGTTGGCTAGCAGTTATATAGATTGCAGATCAAATCCATGTTGTAGGAGTTACAGGTTCTTGACTGGTGCCAGAGCAAGTCTGGGGGCTCAGTCCTTGGATACTGGCTTGGTGTCAGGAACTATAGAGGTCTGCCTGGCACTAGGTTTTGCTATGGCAGGAATGGTTGTTGGGGTTGAAGAAAAAATCCTATGTTTCCTCCCGTCTGTCTTTCCCAAGTATATGATACCTCTCCATGCTCTGCTGCCTGGGGGTGGAAAAGAAGTGATATGGGCAATGTAAAATTATCCTTCCTATGCTCTTTAATGTATCTCTTTTTCTTATTATGCTACAACTAGATACTATGATCTTTCTGAGTCCTTGTGAAGGTATTTTTTGTGCATGGATGTTGTTGAAATTGATGTTTCTGTCAGGGGACAATTGCTGGAGAGTCCTACACATTTCTCTGCCCTCTCCAAATGCTGATTTTTCTTAGAGGTACTTCAATGTGTTCTCTAGTCTAAAATATCCTAAATAAATATATCAAATTATATTTTTGATACATCAAATTGTGTAAGCATGTGAAAAAAATGTGTTCACCATATCCATTGCCTATAATTTGTCAACACTAAAAATAAAATAAGCTATGTACATGTTTATGTGATATAATGGGAAACTCAGTTCTCTAACTTAATAGCAGTAACTTTCATAAAAGCTTGTTTTCTTAATTTCTTTCAGAGATTTCTACATATTAAAATAAAAATAGTAATATTTAACATATAAAGTTGTAGCGGCTAGCAATAATTTATATCAAGTAAATTGGCATCTACATGGTGATTACTTTTTCAGAAGTCACAAGGTAAAATGTGACCAAGGAGATCAAACATCTCTGCTCTGCTTCCTGGGGTTAGAAAAGAGGCAATTCGGCTGGGCGCAGTGGCTCAAGCCTGTAATCCCAGCACTTTGGGAGGCCGAGACGGGCAGATTACGAGGTTAGGAGATCCAGACCATCCTGGCTAACACCGTGAAACCCCATCTCTACTAAAAAATACAAAAAAAAAAAAACAAAAACAAAAACAAAACTAGCCAGGCGAGGTGGCGGGCGCCTGCAGTCCCAGCTACTCGGGAGGCTGAGGCAGGAGAATGGCCTAAACCCAGGAGGTGGAGCTTGCAGTGAGCTGAGATCCACCCACTGCCCTCCAGCCTGGGCGACAGAGCCAGACTCTGTCTTAAAAAAAAAAAAAAAAGAAAAGAGGCAACATGAGGAATGTTAAATTACCCATGGATAAACATGAGTAAACTAAAATCAGTAAGATATTATGGGAAGAGAAGTCTTCCTAAAAGTGCTAGCTTGATCTGAACAGAAAAAGTTAATAGTTTCAGTCAATCTCGAAATATAAAATATATGCCTCATTGTTGCCACTGCTGCTATTTTTCAATATTTATTTAAAATATTTTTACATATTATCCAAATTTAAAACTGTTGAAAAGTTTTGTGTCTGGCCTGGTGCAGTGGCTCATGCCTGTAATCCCAGCACTTGGGGAGTCTGAAGGGGGTGGATTACAAGGTCAGGAGATCAACACCATCCTGGCTAACACTAAAATCATTTTAGTTTAACCTGGACCTGCCTAAAGTAGGTCATATCTGAACCTAAAATAGGTCCAAATTTCCTGTCTCTACTAAAAATAAAAAAAATTAGCCAGATGTGGTGGCATGCACCTGTAGTCCCAGCTACTCTGGAGGCTGAGGCAGGAGAATCGCTTGAACCTGGGAGGGGAAGGTTGCAGTGAGCCAAGATCGTGCCACTGCACTCCAGCCTGGGTGACAGAGCGAGACTCTGTCTCAAAAAACAACAAAAAAGTGTGTCTAAGACTGGACAGGGTGGCTCATGCCTGTAATCCCAGAATGTTGAAAGGCCAAGGTAGGAGGATCGCTTGACCACTGGAGTTTGAGACTGAGACTGGCTGTGCAACACAGTGAGGCCTTGTCTTACTATAAATAAAAAAATTAGTCTGAAGTGGTGGCACATGCCTGTAGTCCCAGCTACTCAGGAGGCTGAGGTGGGAGGATCGCTTGAGCCCAGGAGTTGGAGGCTGTAGTGAACCATGATTACACCACTGCACCCTAGCCTGACCTACAAAGAAAGAGCCTTTCTCAAAAACAAATCAAAACTCCCATCAAAAAGTGGGCAAAGAATATGAACAGACACTTCTCAAAAGAAGACATTTATGCAGCCAACAGACACATGAAAAAATGCTCATCATCACTGACCATCAGAGAAATGCAAATCAAAACCACAGTGAGATACCATCTCACACCAGTTAGAATGGTGATCATTAAAAAGTCAGGAAACAACAGATGCTGGAGAGGATGTAGAGAAATAGGAACACTTTTACACTGTTGGTGGGGTTGTAAACTAGTTCAACCATTGTGGAAGACAGTGTGGCAATTCCTCAAGGATCTAGAACTAGAAATACCATTTGACCCGGCCATCCCATTACTGGGTATATACCCAAAGGAATATAAATCATGTTGCTATAAAGACACATGCACACATATGTTTATTGCCGCCCTATTCACAATAGCAAAGACTTGGAACCAACCTAAATGTCCATCAATGATAGACTGGATTAAGAAAATGTGACACATAGACACCATGGAATACTATGCAGCCATAAAAAAGGATGAGTTCATGTCCTTTGTAGGGACATGGATGAAGATGGAAACCATCATTCTTAACAAACTATCGCAAAGACAGAAAACCAAGCACTCATAGGTGGGAATTGAACAATGAGAACACTTGGACACAGGGAAGGGAACATCACACACTGGGGCCTGTCATGGGGTGGGGGGAGTGGGGAGGGATAGCATTAGGAGATATACCTAATGTAAATGATGAGTTAATGGGTGCAGCACACCGACATGGCTCATGTATACATATGTAACAAACCTGCATGTTGTGCACATGTACCCTAGAAATTTAAGTATAATAAAAAATAAAACAGAGGGCTATAAACAGCAAAAAAAAAAAAAATAAATAAATAAATAAAAATAAAATAAAAAAATAAAAAAAGAAAGAAAGAAAGAAAAAAGAAATAAAAGGAGAGAAAAGGAAGAGGGATGAACAAGGGGTCCTCTTCCTGCCTTTAGTGTATGGAAGTGATACTTGGAGTTATAATAATCACCTTATGATCATGAGAGGTCAAGCCTGAAAACAAAAAATCAACATGCTGTGGCTGGAAAAACAGAAATGTGAAAAACACCTGCATTCATAATGACATTGAAATGTCATTGACTTAATCAACCACAAAAAGCCCTAGCCACGGACTTCTTTATGAGTGAGGAAATCTTCTTTAAAACCTTGTTTAGGTTGGACATTATGCTACCTGCAATCAAAAGCATTCTAAATTCAATAAGAAGATGCTATCCAAAGTGTTTAGGGAAGAATTAATGAAACGTACATGCAAAACTAAGTAACCCCCAAAGACAAGAAAAGCATTAATTTCAGGCTTTTCAAAAAAAGCTTTACAACAAAAGTTTTTTTTGTTCAAAAAGCTGTACAAAAAATTTCAGTAAACTATAGATGAACTGTGGAAAGCCTGTACATAATAATAAAATAATCATTACATAAAAACAAGCAAACAAACAAAAAAGTGTCTGCCTACAGAACCCAAGGACAGTGGGATTTTGCCCAAGTGCCAAAATGCTAATTTCTAGGTGTCTATAATCGTTGGAAGATGGAGAGTTTTGGATAAGGAAGTCTCCTAATTATCTGAAACATTGATATTTAAGCACTAGAATGTTAAAATTTCTAATAATTTTATGGAAAAATATTTGTCTAATTTACCACATATGTGAATATATTTTTAATATTACATAGGACTGATTATTATCTTTAGTATTTATAGCTATTCATAGATTTAAATCTTTTTCTTTCATGGGACTATGATTTATAGAACTGTCATTATTTTATTGTTATTCTGATTTTTATGTAACCTTCATTGCTACCTAGGGATTATCTTGTTTGACATGGAAATATATGAATAACTTCGTCTTCCTGAAGAGAAGAAATCTGGTTTTTCATATTTCCCTCTCTGTCACTCACGTTGGCCTAGTACTTGTTGATGTTTAGTAAACTTTTTAATTTCCCTTAACAATCAGTGTTACTTGTCTTTAGCAGCAACTGTTTTGGCCCTTGCTAATTTCTGAGTTTGGAAATCAGACAACCATGTTTGCTCACTTTCATGACTCTTCATTAATTGTTCTGAGTTAATTCTCTGTGAGATATGGGCTTATCTGCTCTTTCCTCATTCTCTACAAGCTTACTTATATATTTGTTACTTTTTCCTGGTACAGCTTTACTTGTTTCATTTGCACCTGCTTCTTTGCTTAGCCTAAAATATCCTTAATTCTCCTTCATTTTATAGATATCATCATTCTGTCCTGCCCACTAACTGAATCACACAGTTTCCCCTTTCATTAGCCAACAAAATTCTTGGAAACATTTATACTTTGACTTCTTCCACCTTATCTTTTCAATCTATTGCTTCTTCATAGTTTATCTGATGTTGCTGATATACTCATACTCAGCTTTCTAACAGGCTTTCTTATATCTTATCTGTTATTTGTAAAATGCATTTTCAAGAGCATCTTCACAAACATTTTCTCTCTAAACTAGATATAACAGGTAATTTTAATGAATCAAAAATTTCTATGGTCTTGTTATAAAATCTAGGTAATGTTCAAGATATTTAACATAGAATTCACGATCAATCAAAATCGTTCTAGAAGATATTTCTGACTCCATTTTTTGACAAGTCTCATGTGCCATTTACAGTCTTTCCAGAGTACATGCAACACTCCATATTTCATCTACCTGAAAATGCTCTTACTTTACATTTTCTATATTCTCTCTCATGCCAATTTTCATATGTTGATGAAGATTCAGTTAAAATTTGAATCCATCTGTGAAATGATCTCTAAAATATTTGATAAACACAGTAATTCTTTTTGGAGTACACTTGAGATTTTTGCATATGCAATGGAGAAAATATTTTGACAGATGCTGAAGTTGACAATACAGTTAAGATTCTTTACTTTGTGTGAATAATTACTGAGTATCTAGTATGTGCCAGGAATTTTTATAAGCATCTGGAATAAAATCGCAAACAGCAATGACACTAAGAAACTCTGCTTTTTGAGGAGCTTATATTTTGACTGGCTGAGAAAAATGAACATGTTAAAAGTAAGATATGATTGGTTGGATAGTGAATCATACTAAGGAGACAACTGAGTTGGAGAAAGACGATAAAAAGTATTGGTAGGGAAGGGATGTTCTCTGTTAGATAGGATGGCCAGGAAATGCCTTCCTGAGCAGGAGAGTAAAATCTTCAAGGAAATAAGAAACAAAACCTTGCAGAGAGTCCAGGAGGAAATCACTTGCAAAGAACTTGATATATGATCATTACTGGCAACTTTGAGAAATATCGTATAAGCCAGTGTAGTTGGATAATAGTGAATGTGGTCAAAATGGTCAGAGAGACAAATGGGACCATAATATAGGGCATTTGAGTATTATGGAAACTTCAATAAAACATTTATGCGATTGGAAATTGATGTAAAGTTGAGGAGAACTCTAGAGTATCTGCTAAAAGTAAACTGAAGGAGCTAAAGGAAGAAACATGAGAAATTTCGAGGCTATTTCAATAATTCACACATATTAGTATGGTAGCAGTGGGAATAGTGAGAAATTGTCGCATTCTAGACATACTTTGAAAATTATGGAAAATGTAGCTTAATAGGTTGGAAGTGAAGTGTGAGAGAAAAAAGTGGTTAATAATTATCCCAGGTTTTTGGCTTGCTTACCTAGAATAATGTAATTATTACTTACTGAGTTGACAAAGATGGAGAGAAGAGCTAGTTTGGGGGAGAACATTAGGAGCTTAGTTATATAAAAGTTAACTTTGCGTGGAGCAAGATGGCCGAATAGGAACAGCTCCAGTCTCCAACTCCCAGCGTGAGCGACACAGAAGACCGGTGATTTCTGCATTTTCAACTGAGGTACTGGGGTCATCTCACTAGGGAGTGCCGGACAATCGGTGCTGGTCAGCTGCTGCAGCCCGACCAGCGAGAGCTGAAGCAGGGCGAGGCATCGCCTCACCTGGGAAGTGCAAAGGGGAAGGGAATCCCTTTTCCTAGCCAGGGGAACTGAGACACACAACACCTGGAAAATCGGGTAACTCCCACCCCAATACTGTGCTTTAAGCAAACGGGCACACCAGGAGAATATATCCCACACCTGGCTGGGAGAGTCCCACACCCACGGAGCCTCCCTCATTGCTAACACAGCAATCTGTGATTTAACCGCAAGGCAGCAGCGAGGCTGGGGGAGGGGTGCCGCCATTGCTGAGGCTTAAGTAGGTAAACAAAGCCGCTGGGAAGCTGGAACTGGGTGGAGCTCACAGCAGCTCAAGGAAACCTGCCTGTCTCTGTAGACTCCACCTCTGGGGACAGGGCACAGCTAAATAACAACAACAACAACAACAAAAGCAGCAGAAACCTTTGTAGATGCAAACGACTCTGTCTGACAGCTTTGAAGAGAGCAGTGGATCTCCCAACACGGAGGTTGAGATCTGAGAAGGGACAGACTGCCTGCTCAAATGGGTCCCTGACTCCTGAGTAGCCTAACTGGGAGACATCCCCCACTAGGAGCAGTCTGACACCCCACACCTCACAGGGTGGAGTACACCCCTGAGAGGAAGCTTCCAAAGTAAGAATCAGACAAGTACACGTGCTGTTCAGCAATATTCTATCTTCTGCAACCTCTGCTGCTGATATCCAGGCAAACAGGGTCTGGAGTGGACCTCAAGCAATCTCCAACAGACCTACAGCTGAGGGTCCTGACTGTTAGAAGGAAAACTATCAAACAGGAAGGACACCCACACCAAAACCCCATCAGTACATCACCATCATCAAAGACCAGAGGCAGATAAAACCACAAAGATGGGGAAAAAGCAGGGCAGAAAAGCTGGAAATTCAAAAAATAAGAGCACATCTCCCCCTGCAAAGGAGTGCAGCCCATCGCCAGCAATGGATCAAAGCTGGTCAGAGAGTGACTTTGACGAGATGAGAGAAGAAGGCTTCAGTCCATGAAACTTCTCAGAGCTAAAGGAGGAATTACGTACCCAGTGCAAAGAAACTAAAAATCTTGAAAAAAGAGTGGAAGAATTGACAGCTAGACTAATTAATGCAGAGAAGGTCATAAACGAAATGACAGAGATGAAAACCATGACACAAGAAATACGTGACAAATGCACAAGCTTCAGTAACCTACTTGATCAACTGGAAGAAAGAGTATCAGCGATTGAGGATCAAATGAATGAAATGAATCGAGAAGAGAAACCAAAAGAAAAAAGAAGAAAAAGAAATGAACAAAGCCTGCAAGAAGTATGGGATTATGTAAAAGACCAAATATACGTCTGATTGGGGTGCCTGAAAGTGAGGGGGAAAATGGAACCAAGTTGGAAAACACTCTTCAGGATATCATCTGGGAGAACTTCCCCAACCTAGTAGGGCAGGCCAACATTCAAATTCAGGAAATACAGAGAACACCACAAAGATACTCCTCGAGAAGAGCAACTCCAAGACACACAATGGCCAGATTCACCAAAGTTGAAATGAAGGAAAAAATCTTAAGGGCAGCCAGAGAGAAAGGTCGGGTTACCCACAAAGGGAAGCCCATCAGACTAACAACAGATCTCTCAGCAGAAACTCTACAAGCCAGAAGAGAGTGGGGGCCAATATTCAACATTCTTCAAGAAAAGAATTTTCAACCCGGAATTTCATATCCAGCCAAACTAAGTTTCATCAGTGAAGGAGAAATAAAATCCTTTACAGATAAGCAAATGCTTAGAGATTTTGTCACCACCAGGCCTGTCTTACAAGAGACCATGAAGGAAGCACTAAACATGGAAAGGAACAACAGATACCAGCCATTGCAAAAAACAGGCCAAAATGTAAAGACCATCAAGGCTAGGAAGAAACTGCATCAACTAACGAGGAAAATAACCAGTTAATATCATAATGACAGGATCAAGTTCACACATAACAATATTAACCTTAAATGTAAATGGACTAAATGCTCCAATTAAAAGACACAGACTGGCAAACTGGATAAAGAGTCAAGACCCATCAGTCTGCTGTATTCAGGAGACCCATCTCACATGCAGAGACATACATAGGCTCAAAATAAAGGGATGGAGGAAGATCTACCAAGCAAATGGAGAACAAAAAAAAGCAGGGGTTGCAATCCTAGTCTCTGATAAAACAGACTTTAAACCATCAAAGATCAAAAGAGACAAAGAAGATCATTACATAATGGTAAAGGGATCAATTCAACAGGAAGAGCTAACTATCCTAAATATATATGCACCCAATACAGGAGCACCCAGATTCATAAAGCAAGTCCTTAGAGACTTACAAAGAGACTTAGACTCCCATACAATAATAATGGGAGACTTCAACACTCCACTGTCAACATTAGACAGATCACCGAGACAGAAAGTTAACATGGATATCCAGGAATTGAACTCCTCTCTGCAACAAGCAGACCTAATAGACATCTATAGAACTCTCCACCCCAAATCAACAGAATATACATTCTTCTCAGCACCACATCACACTTACTCCAAAATTAACCACAAAATTGGAAGTAAAGCACTCCTCAGCAAACGCAAAAGAACAGAAATTATAACAAACTGTCTCTCAGACCACAGTGCAATCAAACTAGAACTCAGGACTAAGAAACTCAATCAAAACCGCTCAACTACATGGAAACTGAACAATCTGCTCCTGAATGACTACTGAGTACATAACGAAATGAAGGCAGAAATAAAGATGTTCTTTGAAACCAATGAGAACAAAGATACAACATACCAGAATCTCTGCGACACATTTAAAGCAGTGTGTAGAGGGAAATTTATAGCACTAAATGCCCACAAGAGAAAGCTGGAAAGATCTAAAATGGACACTCTAACATCACAATTAAAAGAACTAGAGAGGCAAGAGCAAACTCATTCAAAAGCTAGCAGAAGGCAAGAAATAACTAAGATCAGAGCAGAACTGAAGGAGATAGAGACACAAAAAACCCTCCAAAAAATCAATGAATCCAGGAGCTGGATTTTTGAAAAGATCAACAAAATTGATAGACCGCTAGCAAGACTAATAAAGAAGAAAAGAGAGAGGAATCAAATAGACACAATAAAAAATGATAAAGGGGATATCACCACCGACCCCACAGAAATACAAACTACCATCAGAGAATACTATAAACACCTCTACGCAAATAAACTAGAAAATCTAGAAGAAATGGATAATTTCCTGGACACTTACACTCTTCCAAGACTAAACTGGGAAGAAGTTGAATCCCTGAATAGACCAATAGCAGGCTCTGAAATTGAGGCAATAATTAATAGCGTACCAAGCAAAAAAACTCCAGGACCAGACGGATTCACAGCTGAATTCTACCAGAGGTACAAGGAGGAGCTGATACCATTCCTTCTGAAACTATTCCAATCAATAGAAAAAGAGGGAATCCTCCCTAACTCATTTTATGAGGCCAACATCATCCTGATACCAAAGCCTGGCAGAGACACAACAAAAAAAGAGAATTTTAGACCGATATCCCTGATGAACATCAATGCAAAAATCCTCAATAAAATACTGGCAAACTGGATTCAACAGCACATCAAAAAGCTTATCCACCATGATCAAGTGGGCTTCATCCCTGGGATGCAAGGCTGGTTCAACATTCGCAAATCAATAAACGTAATCCAGCATATAAACAGAACCAAAGACAAGAACAACATGATTATCTCAATAGATGTAGAAAAGGCTTTTGACAAAATTCAACAGCCCTTCATGCTAAAAACGCTCAATAAATTCAGTATTGATGGAACGTACCTCAAAACAATAAGAGCTATTTATGACAAACCCACAGCCAATATCATACTGAATGGGCAAAAACTGGAAAAATTCCCTTTGAAAACTGGCACAAGACAGGGATGCCCTCTCTCACCACTCCTATTCAACATAGTGTTGGAAGTTCTGGGTAGGGCAATCAGGCAAGAGAAATAAATAAAGGGTATTCAGTTAGGAAAAGAAAAAGTCAAATTGTCCCTGTTTGCAGATGACATGATTGTATATTTAGAAAACCCCATTGTCTCAGCCCAAAATCTCCTTAAGCTGATAAGCAACTTCAGCAAAGTATCAGGATACAAAATTAATGTGCAAAAATCACAAGCATTCTTATACACCAGTAACAGACAAATAGAGAGCCAAATCATGAATGAACTTCCATTCACAATTGCTTCAGAGAGAATAAAATACCTAGGAATCCAACTTATAAGGGATGTAAAGGACCTCTTCAAGGAGAACGACAAACCACAGCTCAGTGAAATAAAAGAGGACACAAACAAATGGAAGAACATACCATGCTATGGATAGGAAGAATCAATATCGTGAAAATGGCCATACTGCCCAAGGTGATTTATAGATTCAATGCCATCCCCATCAAGCTACCAATGAGTTTCTTCACAGAATTGGAAAAAACTGCTTTAAAGTTCATATGGAACCAAAAAAGGGCCCACATTGCCAAGACAATCCTAAGTCAAAAGGACAAAGCTGGAAGCATCACTCTACCTGACTTCAAACTATACTACAAGGCTACAGTAACCAAAACAGAGATATAGCATGGTACTGGTACCAAAACAGAGATATAGACCAATGGAACAGAACAGAGTCCTCAGAAATAATGCCACACATCTACAGCCATCTGATCTTTGACAAACCTGAGAGAAACAAGAAATGGGGAAAGGATTCCCTATTTAATAAATGGTGCTGGGAAAATTGACTAGCCATAAGTAGAAAGCTGAAACTGGATCCTTTCCTTACTCCTTATACAAAGATTAATTCAAGATGGATTAGAGACTTAAATGTTAGACCTAATACCATAAAAACCTTAGAAGAAAACCTAGGTAGTACCATTCAGGACATAGGCATGGGCAAGGACTTCATGTCTAAAACACCAAAAGCAAAGGCAGCAAAAGCCAAAATCGACAAATGGGATCTAATTAAACTAAAGGGCTTCTGCACAGCAAAAGAAACTACCATCAGAGTGAAAAGGCAACCTACAGAATGGGAGAAAATTTTTGCAATCTACTCATCTGACAAAGGGCTACAGAACCTACAAAGAACTCAGACAAATATACAAGAAAAAAACAAACAACCCCATCAAAAAGTGGGCAAAGGATATGAACAGACACTTCTCAAAAGAAGACATTCATACAGCTAACAGACACATGAAAAAGTGCTCATCATCACTCGCCATCAGAGAAATGCAAATCAAAACCACAATGAGATACCATCTCACACCAGTTAGAATGGCAATCATTAAAAAGTCAGGAAACAACAGGTGTTGGAGAGGATGTGGAGAAATAGGAACACTTTTACACTGTTGGTGGGATTGTAAACTAGTTCAACCATTATGGAAAACAGTATGGTGATTCCTCAAGGATCTAGAACTAGATGTACCATATGACCCAGCCATCCCACTACTGGGTATATACCCAAAGGATTATAAATTATGCTACTACAAAGACACATGCACACGTATGTTTATTGCGGCACTATTCACAATAGCAAAGACTTGGAATCAACCCAAATGTCCATCAGTGACAGACTGGATTAAGAAAATGTGGCACATATACACCATGGAATACTATGCAGCCATAAAAAAGGATGAGTTTGCGTCCTTTGTAGGGACATGGATGCAGCTGGAAACCATCATTCTTAGCAAACTATCACAAGAAGAGAAAACCAAACACCGCATGTTCTCACTCATAGGTGGGAACTGAACAATGAGATCACTTGGACTCGGAAAGGGGAACATCACACACCGGGGCCTATCATGGGGGGGAGGGAGGGACTGCATTGGGAGTTATACCTGCTATAAATGATGAATTGATGGGTGCTGATGAGTTGATGGATGCAGCACACCAACATGGCACAAGTATACATATGTAGCAAACCTGCACGTTATGCACATGTACCCTAGAACTTAAAGTATAATAAAAAAAAATAAAAAAATTAAAAATTAAAAATTAAAATAAATAAATAAATAAATAAATAAAAGTTAACTTTGTGATGCCTGTTAGATATTTAAGTTGTAATATGAACAGTGTACAATAATAGTTGTAATATAAACAGTGTACAATAATACTTAACTACCTAAAGGCTTTGGTGAGAATATTAAAGGCCATACCTAAAGGCTTTGGTGAGAATACTAAAGCCTTTATCTGTATTAGTTATTATTATGATTTAACCTTTTCTGATGCTAAACTCTCACTTGGATGTTGTTTAAATCACACACACACACACAAAAAAAAAACAATCAAAAAGACTTTAAGAAGTACAGAAAAGAAATGCTTTTATGTACTTCTTGATACCTAATACAGTGTAATACAGTTGCACTGCTGGCAACATAGACTTTACAAAAAAAATTAGTTGTATGAATAAATACTAAACAATTAGAGATAATTGGAATGAATAATACAATAAGTAAGCTACAATCTGTAAATCCATCTTGTACATGTTCTTGGCTTTTTAATGTCTACTAAGTACCCTAACCTGCAACAAGTACAATCAGCAACACTTGTCATCGAAGTCATGCAAAGTAAATGCAGCTTTCACTCATTTGGGGAACTATTGAAAAATGCTGATGTCTTGGCTCTGTCAGAGATTTTTATTCAATTGGTGGGATTCTGGCAACTATATTTTATTAAATTCCCTAATGCATTCTAATTCTAGGATTAAAAACTCTTCTTGATCTTATATGAAAGCATGAAAACTGAAGACCTGGGAATATTATAAAATTTCTTTTTAGAATAACATTTTAATCTTTTTAAATACACCTCATAAAAAACTTCAAATTCTGCAACAGATGCAACATTTTTACTTTAAAAATTAATGTCTCATCTTTTTAAAGATAAAACAGTTTTTTTGATTCAAAGTTGAAAGCTGCAAATGATTATAGATATACTAAATATATTTCTGCACAGTTTAATTTGAATTTCAATGAACAATAACAAGGATTTCTTATTCTTCTCCACAATAAGACAGAAAATCCTGGTTACCTCTGAGAAAGTAAGGACAAGAAAAGAATTGAGTGGGAAGAACAAAATTTCAGTTGCATTCAGAATAATTTTTCTTTTCATTAGTAACTTAAAAAAATTGAGGTATGATTATATGTGGTGAAACCTATTTTAAGTGGCTATGTCAATCTGTTATCAGGATAGAAATACATAGTGTTTCCATAATCCCCTAAATATGGAAACCTAATTTAGTCCAATAGGCAGGAAGGAACTTTATGGTTTTTTTTTATCAGGAAAAGACAGACATGCACATAAAAGCAGTGTACAGCTAAAATGAGAATGAAAAAAATTAAAGCAAAATTAAAGCTCTTTCCACCAGTTAAAAATAAAAGGCATGGAGTATATAAGTTCAGTAAGATATAAATAAACAGAGAGAAAGAAAACAAATCCTGTAATATAGAAAGCCCTATATTATTGCAATGTGTATACGCATACACTTGTTGTCAGGTTTCACTCTTTAATGTTTAATGCCTTATGATGATTATATCTGTAGTTCATTAAGACACCTTCTTACAAACAGAAATGTCCCTACGTATAAGAACCACATCTTTGGGAAGGGAAATAACACATGAGGGAGTTATTACAGTGTTGAGGGCATTGAGAGGTGAGAAACAAACAAAAAAGACAACAGTCCTGTGAAAATGAAAGCAAAACCTAAACATAGGTTAATAACAGCTAAAAATAATTCAAGAAATGTAAATTATTATTAACAATGTTAATTTTTTTTAGTGAATATTGACTCATTGAAAATAACACAGAAATTTTTTCTAATTTCTGAGTCAGAGACAAAGTGGTCCTTGCTAAGTGAAAGTAATATTAAATTAATGTGAACTGTTAAGAATAACATGATATATGTGTCTAAACTTTTTTTCTAAAAAATATTTATTGATAATATATTTTTGGTGTGCTTTGAGAAATCTACGAATTCACTCTTTTCTGAAACTCAAAAAATGCACAGTTGTCTCTAATTTTAAAATAATAAAAAAGTTATCTCATTACCCAGAAAAGAAAACATTTTTAAACCCACATCTACTATCCATTGTAATAGCTATATGCATGTGTAATACAGGTATAATATATATAATATGCCTGGGAAGTATACGCACTGTTTGCTGAATCCTGGTAACCTGAGAAGGTATAGAATTAGTGGGAATAGTTTTAAAGAAATTCAGGTATAATTCTATATGGTGAAAACATATTTTAAGTGGCTATGCCAATCTGCTATCAGGGTAGAAATACACAGTTTTTCCATCATCCCAGGAAGTTTCCCCTGGCCCTAAGTTGATCACCCTTTCCAGAAATAACCACTCATCTAAGTTGATGAATAGTTTTTACCTGTTCATATAGAATCATATGGCATATACTCTGAAGTCTTTAGCTATATTCACATGGCTAAATTCTTTTGAAATTTATCTACATTGTTGGAAACATTGCTGTGTAATCTATTCATGACTACAGTTTATTTATCCATCTCCCATTGAAGGATGTGGCTGTTTCTAGTTTGAGACTACTACAAATAAAAGTCCTACGATATTATTTGTGCAAGAATTTCTGAAGACATCTTTTTTTTCCTCTCTTGGATAAGACATAGTAATAGTGTTTGTGGCAGATGCACATTTAATATTTTCATAAATTGCTAAATAGTTTTCTAGGGTACCATTTGGAATAACTTTACACTCCCACTAATGATGTATGAAAATTTCTTGCTGTTCTACATCCTAATTAACATTTAGGTTTTTTTTTTTTTTCAGTCATTTTGATTTTAGCCATTCTAGAGTGTGTTTCACAGTATATCACGCTGGTTTTAACTCACATTTTCCTGATGACTAAAGAGGTTGAAACTAACCCCGATATTCTTTACCATTTATTTCTTTAAAGCCACATATTTCTCATGGTTTAAATGCTTTAATTGTATTATTTCTGGCTCAAATTGTGCAACTTTTGATGGATGTACTTATTGTTCATCTATTTAATTATATAAATTAGTAAGAAGACATTTATGAGGCCCTAATACATTGACATGCTGTAACAAAGTGCTCTATCAGACTTAAATAATGTTGGGAAAAAAAAGAAGTAAAATTTAAAAATGACATTACATCACACTATCTTGTTTAGTCAATTTAAATAATATACATCATATTGTATAATAATATTTCTGTTGAAATAAGGAATAAATATTTGAAAAATAGATTGTCAATAGTTCCTGTGAATAAAAATGTCTTATGTCTTCAAATGAATTATTAACTTTTACAGGAACAAAAAAGCAGAAAAAGTTCTTAATTTTATAGCACAATTGAGAGTAAAATACACCTCACTTTGTGCCACTATAGGATTGATAGCATTGGACAATTTGTATACAAAAATTGCCATTTATTTTTAAATACATAATATTAGTAGCGAACAGAGATTTTGAAGATAAATTTTCAAAAGTCCTAAAAACAAGAGTACTTAAATTCAAACATTTGCTTTGATGAGAGCATCTGTATTATTTTTTCTTTTTATTATATTTTCCTTCCCTTTTTCATACATGATAAGATGGTAAACTATCGTTTCATAACTCGTTTGTAATTTTAAACTCAGAGTAGAGCATGTGTTTATAATCTGGAGTACTGCCACTAACTGTTTATGAATTTCACAGTAAGTATATACCAGGAATACCAGAGGGAAAATGTCCTCTAATTATACCAGAAGAGGAAAAGAGGTTCAGGGGAGTTGTGTGATGGGTCTACAGATACAATTGTACTCAGATCAGGAAATACTGACTTTTATTACAGTGATTTTTTTTTTTTGTTTTTTTTTGTTTTTTTGTTTTTTTTTTTTTTTTTTACGTTTCAGGACACTCTGTTTGCTTGTCATCCCACTTCTTTATTGAGTAATTTTTTCAGTTTTGACTTTGAGCCAAATATACATGAGCTGAGGGTAGGTGTGCTTGTGTGTGTGTGTGTGTGTGTGTGTGTAAAAACGTATTTGATCACCTTAAGGAAATTTGGTAAGCTAATTTGAGGAAATTACTATATGAAGTGGAGTAACTCAATAAATAACATACAAGTAAATACAAACATAACCCAGAACAAAATAGACTAGATACTGTTAATGTGGTTAATTTGTCCTCCAAATTTTCTCATATACTTGTAGACATGGCAATCACCAAACATGGATAAAAGTAATGAAAAGAAGCTTGATATCATTGGAGATTTAGTAATGTATGTATGATAAAGTAGCTCATTCATATTTTTGTCAAGCATGTACTGATTATTCTATGTTCTAAAGCACTGAGGTACTTGTAATACAAAGAGAATTAAAATATATTTCCTTATTTCAAGGAGCTTATTTTCTGATGAAGTTATGTAAGATATGTTATCCAAAATGTTTTAATAAAAATATGCTTAAAAGTCAAAACATTATGAGAACACCTAAAATATACGTATCACCCAGATTGAATAAACTTGGTAAACATCGCGCTAGGTCCCATAATATGAGAGGAGTTACAGAAAGGAGATGAGGAAATGCAAAGTGCTGGAAACCTGCATAGATATGACAGCACAACGGGAATGTAGAGCGCAAGAGAGGGGTAAGAGCTGAGGGTAAGGGCTAGCAGGAGCTTAATATTTTTATATTATTATGAGGGCTGAAGGCAGCATGAAAGACTTTAAGCCAACACGTGATATGGGAAGCATTGAATTTTAGATTGATAACTACATGGAATCAATGTAGAGAAAAATTCGAGGGAAGGTGGGCAAAAGAGCAGATGAAATGGCCATTAAAGGAGGTAAATTATAAGGACTCATTTGTTAAAAATGCATTAGGAATAATTTAAAAACAAGCTGGTGAAAAGTTTAAAGGAAAAAGTGATAGACTGTGAAGCAGACAAACATTTTTTATGTGTATGTCTACTGTGAAAATAAAATTAGAAAAAATTATTAAATACTCTTTACTATTTTATCATTTATAAAAAGCTGAACATGTTACTGTTTGCTATAATTTCATAACTCAATTTTTCACAAATAAAGTCAGAGCTAATGCCATTAAATATGAACTATATTTGAATTACACACATCAAAATTAAAATACATTGTGAGGGATGTTTAATCCCCACCAAACTTGTGACTCTCATATTGCACCTAACTGAAAAATCTGATAATTATTAGCAGAGTTCTTCTTAAATTTTTGGTCAAGAATAATAAAATATTACAGAAGAATATTATATTTGAAAATCCAAAGGTTATTTTTCTGCTAAAAAATTTTAATCATCAAACACCTATAGAATTGATAATGACATATATATTTTACTTGCTTCTTTTCTGCTGTTTTTCTTCATTTATTTATATTAGGAATGCAGTGTGTTATTTAGAATGTGAATTATTAAGTATATCATAATGAAATTTTCCAGCAGGTGGACACTATACAGAATTTTCAAGCACATTATTAGGCATGATAATTATTGATGTTATAAAAATTATTGAGATTTATGAAGGTACGGTTAGATAGGAAGATAATTATTAACAATTATTGTGTCACTCAAAAATTTAAATAAAAGATGTAATCATAGCATTGTTTTCTCTGGTATATTTAAATTAGAATAAGGCAGATGCCTTGATAAAGTGGTCATTTCCTGCCAAAATATCATATTTGCTGGCTTTAGAAGAAAAATTCAAAAGATACAATCATAATCATTTGAAAAAAATTTTTTTTTCTTATTTTCAAATAGTTAAAAAGTGAAATAAACCAGGCACAGAAAAGAAATACTTCGTGATTTCCCCTCATATGTGGAATTTAAAAAGTTGTTCTTATAAAAGTAGAGAGTGAAATAGTGATTACCAAAAGATAGGAATAGATTGGTCAATAGCAACGGTCCACTGTTAGATGGAAAGAATAAGTTCTGGTGTTTGATTGCATAGTGGGTTGACTAGCATTAACATCAATATATTGTGTATTTCAAAGTAGCTAGAAAGAGATTTATAGGTCTTCTCATCACAAATAAATTATAAATGTTTACGGTGATGGATATGTGAATTTCCCTGATTTGATTATTTTACAATATATACAAGTATCAAAACATCACTTTGTACTCCATTAGTATGTACAATTATTGTGCCAATAATACATTTTAAAAACTTAAATATAATTAATATATAAAACAGGGAAGACTACTTGTGTGCTTTTAATTTTGCAAAATAAATTTTTTTATGACAGAAATAAAAAGAGGAGGGAAAACTTAAATGTGGGAATAAAATAACTTAGAAAGAGTCATGTGATACTTTAATACAACAAATAATTTTGTGAAAAGATCATTTATTCTAACCAAGAGATTATACACATACACAAACACGTACACACACACGCACACATACAAACATATGTATATACACACACATACATATGCATACACTCATCCTGAATTTACCTTGAGGACAAAGTATAAATTAATGATTAGATATTATAAATATAATTTTAAATATACATTAGACTTGAGGATAATAAAGTCTTCCAAGTTTCACCATAATGAATTAGTAACTCATTCTCCCCATTGGAAATTGATATTTTTCTGGATCATAAAGAAATAAATATATATATTCGATTATGATAGCAAGGTAATTAAATCAGTTATTTTGGCTTCCAACTTTTAAGCATCATAAATATGCAGGTTCCCTATGAATAACTATTGGAATATGTCTGACTTTTAAAATATTCACTGCTATGACATTTTAAAAATGCATTTCAACATGGTTGATTACATTCTTTTTCTTCCAGTTTTTATTCCTTTCTTCCTCCTTGCTTCCTTTTTTGTCTTTCTTCTACCCACTCTTTCCTCCTCCCTCTCTTTCTTCTTTCCTCCCTCCCTGTATTTCTCCCCATATTTTTTCAAACAGTAGATATTAAATACTGTTATAGGCATTAAGGTCACATTGCTGGGTAGATAAAAAGCAATATATGGGTAGGGTGAATATAACAAATGTGAAATTAAAATTAAAATGGTGTCGCTTTAATGTAAATGAAGATATTACCTTAGATTGTTAGGATGCCTATGATTAAAAACGAAAAGTGATGACAAGTGTTGGCAAAGATATGGAGAGAAGGGAACCCAGTACACTGTTGGTAGGAATTTAAATTAGTACAGTCATTATGGAAAATTGTATGGATGTTTCTCAGGTCACTAAAAATAGAACTACCATATGATCCAGCAACCCTACTTATAAGTGTATATAAAGGAAATAAAATAACTATCTCAGAAAAGACTGTATTTCTATGTTCATTGAGGCATTATTCACACAGCCAAAATATAGCATCAAATTAAGTGTCCATAAATGGATGAATGGATAAAGAAAATATGGTGTATATACACAATGGAATACAATTCAGCCTCAACAAAGAAGGAAATTCTACCACTTTTGACAACATGAATAATTTGGAGGACATCATGCTAAGTGAAATCAGCCAGGCACAGAACGGCAAATAGTATGATTTCACTTATATGTGCAGTCTAAAAAAACCAAATTCATAGAAGCAGACAATAGAACCAGGGTCTGGGGTGGTGGTGGTGGGTTGGGAAGACATTTGTCAAAGGATACAAAATTTCAGTCAGATAAAAGAAATAAGATCAAGAGATCTATTATACTACATGTTAATTATATTTAAAAACAATGCATTATATACTTGAAAATTGTTAAGAGAGTAGATTTTACATGTTCTCATCATAAAAAATAGTATGTGAGGTAATTAATGTAGCTAGATTTAGCCATTCTACAATGTATACATATATCAAATATCACGTACAGCTTAAGTATATACATTTTTGTCCTTTTAAATAAATAAATATATAAACAAAAATGTAAAAAAATTAGATGGCACCTGCTTTCATAGAACTGAAAACATAAACCACATTGAAACAACACATCCTGTATTTTATGTTGGGACACCAATTATAGGTATTGTTAAGTTCATTGATTTAAGACTGAACAAGATAAGAAGTGTGTGATTATGCTTGATATTAAGAAATAATAACCGCCAACTCTAAATACAGGAGTGGTATTCTTATTTTATCTATAATCTTATGTTCCACGACCAGTGGATGACCTTAGAAAACTGATGTACCAGAACATGTACTGCTATTTCTCAATAATGAAATAATGATTCATTTTCCTCCAAGACCAAATTCTATGTCCTTGAAAATGTCAAAGTGTTTCATTTACAAGACACAACTCAACAAAGAGATATTGATCCCGTAAGTGTGGTTCCATAAGAGTACAACCCATGGCTAACTTTTGTCATGTGTTTTCCTGATTTATGTTTTTAAATTTCCTCCAGTGACAAGGTGATCTTTAACCATCAATCCATACTAATGAGAGAAACCCAAAGCTGAAAAGTCCTCAACAAATCATTCTGTCAAGTTATTTTTGTCAAATTATTTTGACGAATTCAACAAGTTCATTTTTATGCCCCCAAGCAGCTTAAGTCTATGTTACATTATTGTTTTATTTTACTGTAATGCAGAAATATGATACTTGATAAGTTTAAAACAACCTTAAATACAGTTAGATGCAGATATGGTTTTGAGTCCAGGAGATTCAAGTGAAAAGATATGACATCGCCCCAAAGATGCTTACTTGTTATTCTGTAGGACAAATAAATAATATGCAGAGATGACTAGGAGATAGGTGAGTGTATTTGGGAGTCACGGGATACAGATGCTAAGTAAAATCACTAATGTGGGCAAGATTACATAGGAAAAATACAGACTCAGATAAGAAGTAGGCTGAGATCAGAACCATAGAGAATATTAATGTTATATACATGAGGAAGAAGAGGAGTCCCTGAAAATACCTGAAAGAAGTAATCAAATAAAGAGGCTTATCAGAAGAATTACCAAGCAGTAAAACATAATAAGTAAAACCAGAAAAAAAAAAAAAAAAGAGGCTAATGGGGAAAATTACTTAATCTCTTTCACTGACAATTTTGTCATCTACAAGATGTTGTAATAACAGTTGTAAGAATAAATTGGATATATAGTTTGCTATTATTTTCTCACATTCCTTTGGTTGATTTTATTTCATCAGTTATTTCCTTTACTATGCAGAAAGTTTTTTGTTTGATGTAGTATCACTTGTTTTTGCTATCTATCTATCTATCTATCTATCTATCTATCTATCTATCTATCTATCTATCTATCCATCCATCTATCTATCTGTCATCTATCTATCAATCATCTATCTATCTATTTTTGCTTTTGGTGTTGTATCTAAGAAATCATTGCTAAGACTAATGTCATGGAACTTTTTACCTATTTTTTCTTCTAGTAGTTTTACAGTTTCAGGTCTTACATTAAATTTTAATTTTAATTTAATTTTGAGTTGATATATGTGTATAACATATGATAAAGGTATGATTTAATTTTTTTGCATGTGGATGTCCAGTTTTTCTAACACCATTTATTGATGAGACTATCATTTCCCTATGGTATATTCCTGATACCTTTGTCAAAGATTAGTTCACCTTATATGCTTGTGTTTATTTCCAGTCTATTAAATCCTGTTTCATTGGTTTATCTCTCTGTTTTATGCCATACTAACATTTTGATAACTATAGCTTTGTAATATATTTTAACATACTACAGTAAAATATTTATATATATTGTAAGATACTTTGAATGACTCCAGTTTTGCTGTTTTTGATCAAGATTGCTTTAGCTATTTGTGATCATTTGTGATACTATAGAAACTTTAGGATTGTTTTTCTATTTCTGTGAAAAGTGTCATTGGAATTTGGATAGAAATTTCACAGAATCTCTAGATCACTTTGGATAGTATGGATGTTTTGACATTATTAAATTTTCCTATCCATTAGCATGGAATATCTTTCCATTTATTTGTGTCTTCTTCAATTTGTTTCATTGATGTTTTATCATTTTTATTGTACAGCTCTTTCACTTTCTTGATTAGGTTTGTTTATAAGTGTTTAATTCTTTTTGACACTATTTCAAATGAGATTGCTTTCTAAATTTCTTTTTTTTCTTGGATAGTTTATTGTTATTATATAGAAGCACAACTAATTTTTGTATGGTGATTTTGTATCTTGCAACTTTCCTGAACTTGTTTATTAGTTCTAACAGTTTTGAATAGAATCTTTAGGGTTTTCTATATAAGGTCATGTCGTCTGTAAATAGTGGCTGTTTAATTTTCCCCTTTTCTCTTTGGATTCTTTTTATTTATTTTTCTTTATTAATTGATCTGGCTAGGGCTTCAAGTACAATGTTAAATATTAATGGTGAGAGTCGGCACCTTGTCTTGATCCTTTTCCTGATCTTAGGGGAAAAGTTTTCAACTTTTCATCATTGAGTATGGTGTTAGCTGTGGGCTTGTGATCTGTGGATTTTATTGTGTCAAGCTATGTCCCTTCTATACCTAACTTACTGAGCGTTTTTATTATAAAAGGATGTTAAATTTTGGCAAATGCTTTTTTCTGTGTATCTTGAGATGATCATCTGATTTTGTTCTTCATTCTGTGAGTGTGGTGTATGTATCATATTTATTGATTTTAATATGTTGAAACATCCTTGCATCTCAGGGATAAATCCCAGTCATTTGTGGTGAATGATCCTTTTAATATGCTACTGAATTTAGTTGGCTAGTGTTTATGGTAGTCAGGGATATTGCTCTGTATTTATTTTCTTGTAGTATCCTTGTGTGGCTTTAGTTATAAGGATAATTGCTTATTAAAATGACTTTGGAAATATTTCTCTCTAATTATTTTGCAAGAGTTTGAGAAGGTTTGCTATTAATTCTTCTTTAAATAATATAATGTAATGGTGAAGTCATCAGACCCTGGTCTTTGGTAAGAGATTCAACCTTTCTTATTCATTATTGGTCTATTCAGATTGTCTATTTCTTCATAATTCAGTCTTGGCAGGTTGTATGTTTCTGGAAATTTAACCATTCCTTCTAGGTTACCCAGTTTGTTGGGTAGACTGTTCATAGTAGACTCTTGACCCTTTGTATTTCTCCCTTCAGATCTACTAATATTTAATTATTTAGGTGCTTTGATGCTGGGTGTATATACATTTACTATCATTATATTCTCTTGCTTAATTTACCCCTTTTTCATTATGTAATTACTTTCTATTTTTTTGAGACGGAGTCTTACTCTGTCACCCAGGCTGGAGTGCAGTGGCACCATCTCAGCTCATTGCAAGCTCCGCCTCCTGGGTTCATGCCATTCTCCTGCCTCAGCCTCCCCAATAGCTGAGACTACAGGCGCCCGCCACCACACCCGGCTAAGTTTTTGTATTTTTAGTAGAGATGGAGTTTCACCGTGTTAGCCAGGATTGTCTGGATCTCCTGACCTCGTGATCAGCCCGCCTTGGCCTCCCAAAGTGCTGGGATTACAGGCATGAGCCACTGGCGCCCGGCCCATTATGTAATTAACTTTCTTTGTCTCTTTGTGCAATTTGGACTTAGTTTATTTTTTCTGATATTAGTATAGCTATCCTTGTTTTCTTTGAATTTCTATTTGTACAGAATATCTTTTTTTCATCCAGAAAGCTGGTCTTTAACTATCGCAAGAACAGAAAACCAAACACCGCATATTCTCACTCATAGATGGGAACTGAACAATGAGATCACTTGGACTCCGGAAGGGGAACATCACACGCTGGGGCCTATTATGGGGAGGGGGTAGTGGGGAGGGATTGCACTGGGAGTTATATCTGATGTAAATGACGAGTTGATGGGTGCTGATGAGTTGATGGGTGCAGCACACCAACATGGCACAAGTATACATATGTAACAAACTTGCACGTTGTGCACATGTACCCTAGAACTTAAAGTATAATAATAAAAAGAAAAAGAAAAAGAAAAAGAAATAACTTGCCTTAAGTTTCTGCAACACTCTGTGCTGGAAACAGTGACCCAAACCAGTTTATTTCTTTAAGCATAAGTATCCTTATAGGAGTGTATGAGTTAATTTCTGTGGAGTACTTTGTCTAAGGCCTATCATGAATATCAGACCCAGTAAACATTCTACTAAGTGTTTATGTTAATGTGGCTCAGGAAACTTGATTGGAGACTATTATAGTGATTAAAGATGAACACTTTTTGTTCATACAGAAAGTGATTGTGTTTGCAGAAAGTCAATTAGTCTTTAGTAATGTGTGGAAAGGATTGTTTGATAAATATAACATGGGTGATACAAAAGGGAGACTACTAGAAGTATTTCCACTATACACCCACACCCACCCACCCACACACACACACACACACCATGGTTATATTGTTTGGCTGTGTTTCTACCCAAATCTCATCTTGAACTGTAGCTCTGATAATCCATATGTGTCGTGGGAGGGACCTGGTGGGAGGTTATTGAATCAGGATAGTGGTTTTTTTCTGTGCTGTTCTCATGATAGTAAGCAAGTCTCATGATCTGATGGTTTTATAAAGGGCAGTTCCTCTGCACATGTTCTCTTGCCTGATGCCAAATAAGACGTGTCTTTGCTCCTCCTTCACCTTCTGCCATGATTGTCATGTGGAACTGTGAGTCCATTAAACATCTTTTTCTTTATAAATTACCCAGTCTTGGGTATTCCTTCATAGCAGTATGAAAATGAACTAATACACATGAAATACTACTCAGCCATAAAAAGGAATGAAATAATGATATTCACAGCAACCTGGATAGAATTGGAAACTGTTATTCTAAGTGACATGACTCAGGAATGGACAACCAAACATTTTATGTTCTCAATCATACATGGGAGCTAAGCTATGAGAATGCAAATGCATAAGAATGATACATTGGATTTGGGAGACTCGTGGGAAAGGGTTGGGGGTGGAGAGGGATATAAGATTATATATTGGATACATTGTACACTGCTCGGGTAATGGATGCACCAAAAACTCATAAATTACCACTAAAGAACTTATTCGTGTAACCAAACACCATCTGTTTCCCCAAAACATATTAATATAAAACAAAAATATCAGAAAAATCAATAAATAAAAAACTGGAGAAATAATAAGATATTGTGATCTCTGATTACACTTATTTTCTCTCATTGTCTTTTTTTCCTATTCAAAACCATTTATAAATCATAGAATTGGATGTGAACTTATATTCTAGATTGGTTTTCTGTCCAGTACACAGACCAACTTTTCATTAATCCTTCAGATTAGTCTTTTTATATCCACTTCAAGACAGGCAAAACTTGGAAATTTGTAGGTTTTCAAGGCAGCCCTTTCTATTGTAGCTTGCCTTAAAGGCTAAAATTTATTCCCATCTGAGGGAAATGCAAGATATAGCATCATCATCATTGGTTTTGACATCGAATAGATCTGAATATGAGTTTTATCTCTAACGATTTGGTAATTGTGTAATTTTGGAAAAGTTAATTAATACTTCTGTACTTTGCCTTCCTTATCTGCAAAATGGGGGTAATTATACCTTTTAAAATAGTCAATTTTGGGGATTTAATAAAAATTTGTGAGAAAATATGTAACTGGAGTAACCAGTTATAAGTAACTGTAGGTAATAATAAGTAATAATCATACTCGCTGCAATTTTTAAGTATCTGCTCTCAGTCAAGCATTGTGGAAGGTGCTTGACATTTGCATTAGGTCTTCCTACTATTTCTTTTTGACCTCTGTTACACAAGAGAAAATTGGACTTCAGACAAAGTAAAGAGAGGTGGTGAGAATCATGTCATTAAAAGTCTGTGCTCATTATTTAAAGAAAAATGGATTGATAAGAATGCTAGTTGAGGTTCATCCCACTGATCAGAAAATATTTAACCGTGGGTTATTTTAATCACCCTCTTTCCAAAGAAAGCCACAAATGAAGTTTACCCCTAACTATTATTACTTAAGTTATTATTATTAAGGATAGCAAGTGATTTGAATGTCTATACAAATCCTCGCCATCCTAAAGAATAGTTTTTTAGAAACACTGTAGTTGAACTTGAATATAAATAAAACTTCACCTTAGGTCATACAGAGTGATATTTTCAAGTCCGAAAACTGAAATTTAGATAACAGAAATAATGTCAGTGCCTTATTTTTTGACTATTTTGAAGCATATCAATAAAAATCATGTAAGTACTTGCATCTTCTCGATTGCCCTTAGTGCCCAAGTATGTAACTTGGAGAGGTAAACTTAATGTCATTATACTGCCTCTGATTTATCATATTTAAAAGAGATTGGATAATAATACCAGCTGAATGGATTGTTGAGAGGCTTAAAGAAAATAAGACATGTTAAATACTTAGAACAATTCCTAGCACATGGAAAACACCTAGTAACACTAATTACCTGTATTGACATTATAATAACATTTACAATCTTTACCGTTGCTATACAGGACAACATCTGATTTTAATATTTATTTGTCTGAAAACTAAATGTCAGTAAGCTGAAATATGAAATCTGAGGAGTAGCCTCTGTCATTAACCTCACCAAGTCCATTCAAGTATTTATTATGTAAGTATATGATGGAACACTACTGCACTTAATTAAAGAAACTAAGGCAAGCATATTTCTGGTGACAACAAAGGCCTAAGGCTTTAGCATGAGGAGTCCTTGAGGGCCATGCTGAACTTTCTTAAACTGCAAAGCAATCTAGCATCATATCATCATACAACTTTTGCTTCTATCCTTCACTTGGGGTCAGGTTTGCTTTGCAATCTGATGGCTTCCCCAGCCTTTCTTAACTTTCTTCCCATTTCCTTCTCTACAGGCTGTTCCCTTAATAAAATCTTTGCATATTTAATGTAGTCTCGGTACCTACTTCTTGGAGGACTTGGACTAATGCATGAGGGAAAAGTTAGTGATGATGGTTAGAACTGGTTGTATTTGTTCAATAATTTAATATTGGTAAAGTTGATCAGATTTGGTAAGAAATCTGATTGCCAGTAAAAATTGAAGAAAAGATAAATAATTAAGAACTATTCCTAAGTTTTAACTAAGCACTATTCCTATCTTTATTTCAATTCTCCTTCATAATATTTTCTTTGACAGTGAGATGCCAATACATCAATCTGTACCTCAATATTTCTGAAGAAGGACCATGCCAGGCCATTTCATAATCTTCTGAGTCAGTATTCATTGAAGAAGGAGGGATATGGGAATTTTCTGGGTTTTAACCTGAGGACTGAGATTCACATTTCAGATTGAGAATACTGAGGGAGAGCAGTAACAATGAGTTATACCTTGTAGTGTTAAAATTGAGATTTTCTTTACATGCCAAATAGAGAATTTATGGTGGGGTCTCAATAGCCAATCACTGAGAAAGCACACAGTGCACCCAGTTTTCAGTGTTCCACCCCTTTCTGCACACAAATTGACTCCTTTCTCAGCATCTGAGGCCCAACACTTTTCTTGCTTCTCCTTTCTGACTATCACAACAGTGACCTTCTGGAGTGTAGAGTTTGATTTCCAGTTCTGACTGTTTTTCTCAAAGGGAGTTGACTCTCTGACTTCTGGTGAATATTTTTCTCTACCATTATCATTGTAATGTGATATAATCTATAGAAATTTTATTTACAAATATATGTAGTCATTATACAATTGAAGTTTTTCTTTACAGATACAATATATGAGAGAATTAGTGTCCATTGTGAATAAAGATAAAACAAAAGATAACATTTTATTTGAAATTTCAGGGTTTGTTTGCAGGCTTCGGATATCAGCATTTATTTGATTAAAAATAATTTCAAAGTTGAAAAAATTGTGATGATTTGTGTGTATGTGTGCATTGATTACCCAAAATTCACATGTCTCTCCTTCCTCAATAAACATTGACTCAAAAGATTATGAAATGACCTGGCAATTTGCTGGTACAGCAATATTGCTGTACAGATTGATGTGTTGGCATCTCACTGTTGAAGAAAAACATTTTGCAGGGTAATTTGAATGAAGATCGACCATCCAGTAGTTGGATGATAATTTATTACCCAAGAAAAGTTGATTCTTTGTGATTATTAAGACAGAACAAAATTTTAAAGAAAATTAAGTAGTCCAACACATACCATCATATATATCTTTAAATATTATAAATGATTTTAAATTTATGCTGTTAATGCGGCTCAATGAATTAGACTGGAATTTGAATGTAGAGCAAATGTTTGAAGGTCAATTTGTTTTCCATGTCAATATAACACATAGAACAATGCAAGCCATACACTATTTTAAAAATTATTGAGATAGAATGATACTTTTCAAAATAACTTGAAAGAAGTGTATGATAATACATGTTGCTAAATGCACAGAAGGATTTCTGAACAGAAAGAATCATCACAAATATAGACCATGTCAAATTTCCAATCAAGCCATGAACAAATGGAAAGTATTATATGCATGATCATGTGGGTGCAAAAGTAATTGCAGTTTTTGTCATTGAAAGTAAACTATGTGGTAAACTTTTTTGAAAAACCTTATGTTTTGATGTTTGTGAGTTCTATCTATTCAGTTGTTATATCCTCTTGTAATAAAAATCTCATATCTAAAAATCCTGATTAATTGGTTAAAAACCTGTCATGTATCATAAATACATGAAAACTATATTTTCTAAATATACCCTCTTCTCTTGCTATTGACCTTATTTTCAGAATCAGCATTTGTCCCTGCACTAAATCTATATTATGAATGACTAACGTGCATATAGTTTTCATGTATTTATAATACACAAAAGACTTAGGAGCTTTTGTTCTAGCAGCTTTCAGATGGAAACTTATAATAACATGTTGGAGTTATTTCTATAACAAGTTATTTCTAATGTTTTTCTTCCACATATTTTCGTAATAGAAAACTGACATGGCATCATTTTTATATATTCAATTAATGTAATAAAATTTCAAAAATTAGATGTGTAGATATACATGAAATTATATTCTATTGCCTTTTGAAAATTTTGTAATGTAATTTGAAGAAAATATTTACATGAAAGTAGAATAATTTAACACACATTGTGTAGATAAATGCAAATCTATTAACATTCAGAGCACATGAAGTATTAGAGACTATTCAGGAAACCAGTAAGAATTTATTTTTTTCAGGTTTTTCATATACTTACAGACATTGCAACAACAGGGCAATGATAAAGGTAAAGATTAGATATTTTTTGTTTAAGTCCTGATAAAGATTATATGATGAAACAGTAACTCTTTATTTCATTTATTTGTCAAACATGATGACTATCCTATGTACTAAAGCACTGTGTTATGTAGTAGATTCTCAAAGAAAAAAGGCTGTTTCTCCGATTTCAAAAATATTATTGTCCAATAGAGTTGACACAAATGAATAAATCTCAAAAGTGCTCTTATATAGATACTTATAAAATACTGTAATAACCAAAAATTACTTAGCCTGAGAAAAGAGGGAAATTATAGTAACACATATCTTAATAACGTGTCATTGTTATCATTGTTAACATAGAGTTTGTGCTCTAATAATGAATGTTTTAGTGTAATGATTCTTAATTGATTTCTCTAATCAATGATTAAGATCACTTCTCTGCTAATAGATAGGAACTCTTTTGCTCAACTTACGAATGACTTGTAGTCTTTTGGATATGGCTGAACTGAATTGGACTGAACTCCACCATATTCCGGCTGAGTGGGTCACTATTGGAATGAGACATTTGCTCTTCAGAGAACTTTATTTTTATTTTATTTTTTTTTCTTGAGATGGAGTCTCACTCTGTTGACCAGGCTGGAGCATAGTGGTGCGATCTCGGCTCACTGCAACCTCCACTTCCTGGGTTCAAGTGATCCTCCAGGGAATAGCAAATTGAAGATTTACTTATCTAGGACTTGAATTCCTTCTTTGGGACCAAGTTAATAAAACACCAAGAAACTCCTGATTAAACTGGATAATGAAGGATTCTGTAGACAGGGCTGCACATATCGGCTTTGTTTGACTTCTCTTTTCTCAGTTAACATCTCAGAGCTGGAACATTCCGCATTCCCCAGCAGCGTGTGGGGGCCAACTAAAGTTTACAATTCCGACTAAAAATCACCCTGCATCTGGTTTATCTGAATCCCTTACCCACCCCACCACCCCACTCCTATTTATTCAGCACCACACTACCCAGGAAATACACTAGCAGATTGTGCAATGGAATCAAATCCACACTTTTCTTTAGATTCTTGCAACTGTATCATATGTAATAGTATCACTTTTTCTACATTTTGGTCAAATAAATTTTTACATAAACTAAAAAAAAAAAAAAAAAAAAGATCACTTCTCATTAACAATGGCTTGACTCTGAATTTTTCAATTAGCTTTAGCTCTCTACTATAACTAGTTAGGTACAATTACTACTACAATAAATAATGTACTGTACATTTCAAAATAAATTTCAAAATTCTGATCTCAGAAGATGATAAGTATTTGAGGTAATGCATATATTCATGACCTTGATTAATTATTACACTGTTTTTTTTTTTTTTTTTTTTTTGAGACGGAGTCTTGCTCTGTCTCTGGGCTGGAGTGCAGTGGCCGGATCTCAGCTCACTGCAAGCTCCGCCTCCCGGGTTTACGCCATTCTCCTGCCTCAGCCTCCAGAGTAGCTGGGACTACAGGTGCCTGCCACCTCGCCTGGCTAGTTTTTTGTATTTTTTTAGTAGAGATGGGGTTTCACCATGTTAGCCAGGATGGTCTCGATCTCCTGACCTCGTGATCCGCCCGTCTCGGCCTCCCAAAGTGCTGGGATTACAGGCTTGAGCCACCGCGCCCGGCCATACACATTTTATTTATAAATTATTACATCACTTTCTACCACATAAATATATAGAACTATAATTTGTCAATTTGCAACCAAAACCAATATTTTTTTAAAGAAAGAGATACATATTAAATTGGATCCTACAGCATCAGTAGAGTTACAGAGATAAAGGAGGAGAGAAAAGAATGATTTTGAGTGCTTGGAAGCCCTCAAAAATAATAAAAATCCTAAGATTTTGAAAGGGTGCACAGCTCAGCATTCCTATAGTAATCGATGCCAGTAAAGAAGTCAAGAGCTGGGAGTACAGGGGTCAACAGAATAGACTCTTCAGAGCTTTCTGTGTAATGCTAAAGATTTAAAAACTTCTTTTGAGAAGTGTCTGTTCATGTGCTCTGACTGATTTTTGATGGTTTTTTGTTGTTGTTGTTGTTCGTTGATTTTTTTTTTTTAAAGTTCCTCGTAAGTTCTAGATATTATGCCTTTATTGGATGCATAATTTGCAAATATTTTCTCCCATTCTGTAGTTTGTCGGTTTACTACCTTTGTAGTTTCTCTTGCTATGCAGATTCTGTTTAATTAGATCACTTGTTAATTTTTATCTTGTGATTGATTTTTGAGGACTTAGCCACAAATTCTTTGCCAAGGTTGATACAAGCAGCCAACAAACATATGAAAAAATGCTCATCATCCCTAACCATCAGGGAAATGCAGACCAAAACCACAATGAGATACCATCCCATACTAGTTAGAGTGACTTTTATTAAGAAGTCAAAAAATACCAGATGTTGGTGAGACTGTGGAGAAAAGGAGACACGTACACTGCTGGTGGTGGGAATGTAAATTAGTTCAATCACTATGGAGAACATTTTGGTGATGTCTCAAGGAACTAAGAGTTGAACTACCATTGGACCCAGCAATCCCATTACTGGGTGTATGCCAAAAAGGAAATAAATCATTCTACAAAAAGACACATGCAGCTGTGTGTTCATCACAGTACTATTCACAATAGCAAAGATATGAAACATGAAAATATTATAAATTTGTATATATAAAATGAAATACTATGCAGTCATAATAAAGAATAAAACCATGTTCTTTGTAGCAACATGGATGAAACTGAAATCCATTATCCTGAGCAAATTAACACAGAAACAGAAAAAACAAAGATTACATATTCTCACTTACAAATGGGAGCTAAACATTAGTTACACAGGGACACAAAAATGGGAACCACAGACACTAGAGAATACAAGATGGGGGAGAGAGAAGAGGGTGCGAGGATTGAAAAGCTTTTTATTGGGTACTATGCTCACTACCTGGGTGATGAATTCATTTGTACTCTAAACTTCAGTATCATGCAATATAGCTTTGTAACAAACCTGCATATGTACCCTCTGATTATAAAATACATGCAAGTTAAAAAAATTTAAGGCCTCATTACAGAAGACAAGGAGAGTCTTAGATGAGTTTTAGACAACATATATGATTTTAAAATAAGATTTTTTGAAAGATCGCTGTGGCATATGTAGGAGAATGAAACTGGATCCTCATCTCTCATCTTATAAAAAAATCAACTTAAGAGGGATCATGAACTTACATCTAAGACGTGGAACTATAAAAATTCTAGAAGATAATATTGGAAAAACACTTCTAGATAATGGCTTAGGCAAACAGTTTATGACCAATAACCCAAAAGCAAATGAAATAAAAACAAAGATAAATAAGTGGGACTTTTTTTTTTTTTTTTTGAGGCTGAGTCTCGCTCTGTCGCCTGGGCTGGAGTGCAGTGGCCGGATCGCAGCTCACTGCAAGCTCTGCTTCCCAGGTCCACGCCATTCTCCTGCCTCAGCCTCCTGAGTAGCTGGGACTACAGGCGCCCACCACCTCACCCGGCTAGTTTTTTGTATTTTTTAGTAGAGACGGGGTTAAACCATGTTAGCCAGGATGGTCTCAATCTCCTGACCTCGTGATCCGCCCGTCTTGGCCTCCCAAAGTGCTGGGATTATAGGCTTGAGCCACCGCGCCCGGCCTAGTTGGGACTTAATTAAACTAAAGAGCTTTTGCACAGCAAAAGGAAGACTCAGCAAAGTAAACAGACATCCCATATAGTGGGAGAAAATCTTCAAAATCCATACATCTGACAAAGCACTAATATCCAGAATCTACAATGAACTCAAACAAACCAGTAAGAAAAACAACAACAACAACAACAATAACAAAATCCCATCAAAAAGTAGACTGAAGACATGAATAGACAATTTTCAAAAGAAAATATAGAAATGGCCAACAAACATATGAAAAGGTGCTCAACATCACTAATGGTCAGGGAAATGCAAATCAAAACCACAATGTGATATCACCTTACTCCTGCAAGAATGGCCATAATAAAAAAATCCAAAAATAATAGATGTTGGCATGGATGCAGTGAACAGGGAACATTTCTACACTGCTGGTGGGAATGTAAACTAGTACAACCGCTATGGAAAACAGTGTGGAGATTCCTTAAAGAACTAAAAATAGAACTACCATTCAAACCAGCAATCCCACTACTGGGGATCTACCTAGAGGAAAAGAAGTCATTATACGAAAACATACTTGCACACATATGTTTTATACGTGATATATATATCCATATATATATATACGTGGAATATATATATTCCAACTTACACTAATGAAAAGAATTAGAGTTTAGAGAGTCCTAGAAGAGAGTCCAAACTCTAGAAGTTTATTTCATTAGCTGCAAAAGAGTCTGAGTTAAAAATATAATAATGTGTCATTTTATTATAATATCCTTATATATATATTGATATATATATATATATATATACTGCTTTTTTCTGAGCTCCAATACTATCCAAATTAAAATATATTTTGATGGGAATATTGTCACAGAAATAACAAGATTGTGACATGTTTTTCTTCATCAGAAAAATGTAAAGAAATTATCAATGAGTTTAATCTGAATTTTTAGTAAATAAAAACTGTACTAGAAACATTTTAAACTTGCAAATTGAGAAAAATTATTGTTTTAAAAAATTGTAATCATTAAATATTTAAAGTAGAACTTGTAATATATTTTCCAAAGGCGACAATCGTAAATGTTTAAAAAAGGATGTGGTTCATCCTTTATATCTAATTCACATGTTAAATAAAACAATTTAATTGGTACGTAGTATTCAATATGCAGAATAAACAAAACTGACTTCAATGGAGAAAGTGATGAGAAGAAAGAAGAAAATATTTTAGATATGGAAATAAAGTAATTTTGAAATCCTATGTTAAACTTTGAAGCAATAAGTAAACTTGCAAAAAAAATACATTCCTGCTAACTAGGACATCATTTGTATATAAATTTTGAATTTCATCTTGTTAAAAATAAATAATAACATTACTTAACACACGTTTATGTTATTAAAAGTTTATGTGGTATCACAGCAATATGGGTGTCAATTCCTTCATTGTTTTTGTGGTTTACTTTATATAATAATGTTAATGTTCACTAAAACATACCTAGACCACAAGCAAACCTTTCTATTGCTATATACAAAGATATATATATGTAAAGATATATATACATATATGATGATTTTATATTCTTATATATTCTTATATACCTGCAGAGGTATTAATTGTATCTTTGATAGTTTTAATTTTTTTTAACTATTCTAATTAGTGGAAACAAATGTCACACTTCCAACTTACACTAATGAGAAGAATTAGTTTAGAGAGTCCTAGAAGAGAGTCCAAACCCTAAAAGTTTATTTCATTAGCTGCAAAAGAGTCTGCGTTAAAAATATAATGTGTCATTTTATTATAATATTCTTATATATATATTCTTATCTATAAAGTCATTTTTTGAATAGTTTTTATGGGTATTTATTATTAAATATGTATGCTTTGATTTTGTCATAGTTTATTCTGACAGTAACAGTCCGCAAACATTTGAAAATAGACACCATGTTGACAATACATCCATGGATGTATTTTGATCAAAATGAGTTCTCAAGTTTTAGAGGAACTATCCTGAAGACCCATGAAATAAAGTGCATGTCAGGTGTATTGATATGTCAGGTTGGTACCAAAGTAATTGCGGACTTCGCCCTTGAAGTCAATGTCAAAGCCTGCAATTACTTTTGTACCAACCTGATATTTAAATTCACTAAAGTCATTATGTTGATACAATGAATCATGTCAATTGTGAGATCAAATTATGTAAGTGAAGGATAGTCCCATCAGATGCTAGGAAGTGAAATAACAAGGTTATTACAATAGAAGATTGTGAAACAAATAAGTCAGATTATTAACAAAACTGCCAATTGCTTAATGACAATATTAGTCTAGGCACATATGAATACATTAATAAAGAAAAAGATATTAGAATAAGGTAACTGTAGAAATGAATTCGAATGTCATATGTGTGTCTGTACAATATTAACTATTATATCTCAAAAATCTCCTGACTGAGGTGTACAATCTTGTACCAAAAAGGAGACCTAAAACTTTGTTTATCATTTTCTCATACATGGGGATAATAGATACAGCTCTGAGCAAAATCCAATCTCTTATAGGGTTTGAATTAATAAATTTGTCCTCAAAAATATATATATGTCCTTGAAATCAGAACTTTAATATATCTCACTTAGCAAGTTGAACTCTACCACATGGAATTAAGTATACTTGTTTTGGGCCTTAGAGGGCTTAACATCCTTCAAGTGAGGCTATGCAGTGGCATGTTTACATGTATTAGAAAAATGTGTGTTTCCACTGAATCTCTAGGAAAATGGATACACATAATTTATATCCTTCTATTTGGATAATTGAGTGCAGTCAGAACAGAATATTAGGATAGTTTTCTTAATTTTGTTTAGGCCACATACATTAAGCTAAATAATATACTACTTGTCTATAGGTTTGAGCTCAAACTTGAACTTGAAGTTTGATTTTGTATCATGTTTTTTGAGGAAGTATTTCTAAAGGATACTAAAAGAGGCCCATTAGACATTGTCTCCTTTCTCACCTTTCTGGATAAAAGAATGTATATGTTTAAAGTTGGTAACAATAATTCAATATAATAATTTATGCAAGAGACTTCTAAGTATTGTAGCTATAGACATAGTCTCGATTATAACTATTGGGAAAAAAATTCACCTTCTAATAGTAATTTTTGAAATGGATTGTTTGACTGTCTGACTACATTGTCTTTTTCCCCCTTTTCTTTTCTTTCTTTCTTTTTTCTTTTCTTCTCTTTTCCTTTTCCTTTCCTTTTTCTTTTTATTTTATTTTTTTTTTACTTTTATTTTTTATTTTTTTTTGAGATAGGGCCTTACTCTGTCACCCAGGCTGGAGTGCAGTGACATGATCTCAGTTCACTGCAACCTCCGCCTCCTGGGTTCAAGGGATTCTCGTGCCTCAAACTCCCAAGAAGCTGGGATTACAGGCGCCTGCCACCACACCTGGGTAATTTTACTGTTATTTTTATTTTTAGTAGAGACAGGGTTTCACCATCTTGGCCAGGCTGGCCTCGAACTCCTGACCTCAAAAGATCTGTCTGCCTTGGGCTCCCAAAGTGCTGAGATTACAGACATGAGCCACAGTGCCCAACCTCCCTCTTTTCTTTCCTTCCATTTTTGGTTACTTTATTTCTTTGTTCACTTATTCATTCAAACAATTGTTATTAATACTCATTATACAGGGCACTGGAGTTATACAGGCAATGTGACTCTTTGGATAGAAAGTACTATAAAAATGTAAATACTTTAAAGCATTTGGAAATCGACGTTTTAAGCTAACTACTGTTCTATAAACTAAGAAGTATAAACCCATTTTAAAATATAATGATTCCATTATTCAGCCATAAAACAAAAGAGTGAAATCCTGTCATTTGTAGCAAGATGGGTGAAGCGGTAGGTTATTATGTTAAGTGAAATAAGTCAAACATAGAGAGGGAAATATTGCATGTTCTCACTTATACATGGGAGCTAGAAAAGTGGATCTCATAAAGATAGAGAATAGATTGGTGGTTCCCAGAGACCAGGAAGGGGACACAGGAAAGGAAGATGAAGAGACGTTGATTAATGGGTACATATATAATTTCATAGAAGAAATAAGGCCTTGTGTTTGATAGATAAGTAGGGTGACTATAGATTACAATAATTGATAGTATATTCGAAAATAGCTGGAAGAAACTGATTGTTTCTAAGATAAAGGAAAGACCAACATCTAAGGCAATGGTTATTTTAATTACCCTGATTTGATTATATGAGTGTATCAAATTATCACATGTACCCCCCAAATATGTACATCAATTATGTTTCAATAAAAAATAAATAAGTTAGATTCTTATTTGGGTATGTAACATTAAAATATAAGCATTATTAATTTCCCCCTTAAAATTAAACACTTTAGAAAGTGTGAAGATCATGCTTGATAACCAGAAACAAGGCCAGAAAATAAACACAAAAGTTGCATTTTTGTGTTTTTTTTACAATCTCATATTCCATAACAGATAATTTTAGAACACTGCTGGGAAACAACATGTCCTGCTATTATGCAGCAAAGGAAATAAAAGGTAATTTTTTCTCCATGACAGAATTCCATTTCTTAAAAAACAAAAAAAGCATTTTACTTAGAGGACAAATACTCAAATAAGAGCGATTGCAGCTTTATAAGAATAGTGACATAAGGATGCAATACATGCCAAGGTGTTAATGGTACCTTTGGTTGTTTTAATTTTTTTATTCTAATTAGTGGAAACAAATATCACACTTTCAACTTACACTAATGAGAAAAGTTAGAGTTTAGAGAGTCCTAGAAGAGAGTCCAAATCCTAGAAGTCTATTTCATTATCTGCAAAAGAATCTGAGTTAGAAATATAATCGTTTCATTTTATTATAATAAAAATTATAGAACTGCAAATTTAGAATGAAATGTGAGTTCACATGGATGCATTCTGTGTACAAGAGATTCAACTGAAAAAAAATACTTGAAGTGATTATATTTCGATTTGGGAAACACAAAATTAGGCATGCCCAGAAAATAATTGGGTATATTAGTCCAAATTGAGAGCAGAATGATTAAGATTATATCTAAAGTTTGGAGCATCATGAGACTATAGGTAATCATTAACATTGTCAAATTGACAAGATGACAGGAAAAAATGTATATTGTCAGAAAAGAAGGAAGCTGAGAAAAAGGAATCAATGTAACATCTGAAAAAGAGGTAGTTCAAGGAAGAAAATTACAAAGAGAATTACTAAGAAGTAAGATTTAATGAACAAGACCAGGCCAGGCGTGGTGACTCACGCCTGTCATCCGAGCACTTTGGGAGGCCAAGGAGGGGCGGATTGCCTGAGGTCAGGAGTTCGAGACCAACCTGGTCAAAATAGAGAAACCTTGTCTCTACTAAAAATAAAAAAATATTTACCTGACGTGGTGGTGCGTGCCTGTGATCCCAGCTACTCTGGAGGCTGAGGTAGGAGAATTGCTTGAAACTGGGAGACAGAGGTTACAGTGAGCTGAGATTGTGCCACTGCACTCCAGCCTCAGAGACAGAGCGAGATTCCATCTCAAGATAAAAAAAAAAGAGATCAAATGCAATTGTGCTTTCTTCTTTTCTTTGAGGGGGTTGGGGGAAGCTAAAATTGCCTCCATTGCATGGTTATTAATACCTGTGAGAATTAATTGAGATACTATATATTGATCACATGACACATGATAGTTGATCAGTAGACTTTAGGTGTCAAAATCATTACTACTTTTACCACAATCAATCTTATTAAAAAGAAATATCTTTGCTAATGAGTGAAAAGGAAGAGAAAAATAAGTTAGCTGTTGACTAGAAGATCAGCATATCTTTGAAACTAGAGGTTGATAGTCAATGTTCATATTTAAATCATATTATATAAGGATCAAACTGGGAGGCTTATGTTGTTTATACGAGATGATTTTCATATTTTCTATGATCTGGAAAGAGAGATTGTTTTCTGGAAATGAATGGGGGATGGAGGAGGTGGGGGGAAATTGAAGGTGTGAGGAGAAAATTAAGCTAGTAAAAGTTTTTGAAGAAGAAGTAAAAAGGATGATAGCTAACTCTAACTCCAACGAGGAAATAAAGCGTAAGCAGTTTTGAGTATTCAGTAAAGTTTAGGAAACAAACTTACAGAGGGGACAATTGTATGGTTGGAAGTTATTTTGTTTTTCTTTAGAACTTCAGGGTCTGGTAAAATAGTAGTGAAAGTAGATTTTAGGCATTACCAGGGTTAGGGCTTTTCCAGGTAGGACAGTCAAAGGTAGAGAGGCAGTGTGAACTATTAAGAGACTGTTTAAAATGATAAATGACAAAATCCAGATGAATAGGCAAGGAAGTGAAGTCAAGTGGGCATAGAAAGAATTGAATACTGACTTCAGATGGTATCTCCTTGTGGTTTGATTTGCATTTCTCTAATGACCAGTGATAATGAGCATTTTTTCATGTTTGTTGTCTGCATAAATGTCTTCTTTTGGGAAGTGTCTGTTCATATGCTTCACCCAAATTTTGGTGGAGTTATTTGTCTTTTTCTTGTAAACTTGTTTAAGTCCCTTGTAGATTCTGGATATTAGCCCTTTGTCAGATGGAGAGATTGCAAAATTTTTCTCCCATTCGATAGGTTGGCTGTTCACTCTGATGATAGTTTCTTTTGCTGTGCAGAAGCTCTTTAGTTTAATCAGATTCCATTTGTCAATTTTGGCTTTTGTTGCCATTGCTTTTGGCATTTTCTTCATGAAGTCGTTGCCCATGCCTATGTCCTGAATGATATTGCCTAGGTTTTCCTGTAGGGTTTTTATGGTTTTAGGTCTTACGTTTAAGTGTTTAATCCATCTTGAGTTAATTTTTGTATAAGGTGTAAGGAAGGGGTCCAGTTTCTGTTTTTTGCATGTGACTAGCCAGTTTTCCCAACAGCATTTGTTAAAAGGTCAGGAAAAAAACAGATGCTGGAGAGGATGTGGAGAAATAGGAATGCTTTTACACTGTTGGTAGGAATGTAAATTAGTTCAACCATTGTGGAAAACAGTGTGGCAATTCCTCAAGGATCTAGAACCAGAAATACTATTGGACCCAGCGATCCCATTACTGAGTATATACCAAAAGGATTATAAATCATTCTACTATAAAGACACATGCACACGTATGTTTATTGCCGCACTATTCACAATAGCAAAGACTTGGAACCAACCCGAATGTCCATCAATGATAGACTGGATAAAGAAAATGTGGCACATATAAACCATGGAATACTATGCAGCCATTAAATGGATGAGTTCATGTCCTTTGCAGGGACATGGATAAAGCTGGAAACTATAATTCTCAGCAAACTAACACGGTAACAGAAAACCAAACACCACATGTTCTCACTCATAAGTGGGAGCTGAACAATGGGAACACATGGACACAGGGAAGGGCACATCACACACCAGGGCCTATTGCGGGTAGGAGGCTAGCAAAGGGATAGCATTAGAAGAAGTACCTAACATAGATGATGGGTTGTTGGGTGCAGCAAACCACCATGGCACATGTATACCTATGTAACAAATCTGCACGTTCTGCATATATATTCCAGAGGAGGAGGAGGAGGAGGAAGAAGAAGAAGAAGAAGAAGAAGAAGAAGAAGAAGAAGGAGAAGAAGAAGAAGAAGAAGAGGAGGAGGAGGAGGAGGAGGAGGAGGAGGAGGAGGAGGAGGAGGAAGAAATAATTGAATACAATAAGGGAAACCTTAAGGAATTGGAGAATTCTTTGAAGTCCAGTACATATTCCCCTACCTTTTACCCTATTCATCTTTCCAAAAAATATGCTATATAATGATGCTCACCTGCAAATGACTCTCAGCTACCAGCTCAAACCAATTGCTTAAGGCAAATTGCAAGGCCATGATAATCTTCACTACTCCCACCTTCACCCACTTCAGTGAATTTTCTTTTACTTTTCTTTTGTTGGAACTATACTTTTCCAGCTCCTTCTCACACTAATTTCACTTCACTGCTCAAACTTTGACTTGCCCAAATTGCCTTCCTTGACCACCTCTATGTAAAATATGCTCCCATTGCTCTGCTTTATTTTTCTTTAGGGCAGTTACCACCACATAGCATATCCTGTGTTGCTTCTTTTCTTGTTTATTGTCTTTCTCCAATGATTAAAATGTAATCTTGGCCATGAAGCCAAGATACTCTTTTCTTTTTCAGCTATAAAACAACATATAGAAAAATGCCTGGTGTATCAGAGGTACTCAATGTTTGTTGAAAGAAGTCTATACCCCAATGGAAGGCCTTCAAAACTGTACTTTGTTAGTGACTGAATCACATTTTTATGGAACGATATTGCAGATTATTAACTGGCCAGGCACAGACTGGAGACTTGAGAACTCTGGAGAAAGTTGTATGGGACAGACAGATGGAAACAGGGACAAGCCAGAGAGATGTTAGAATGAGGGCAAGTGCTTAGAATACAGTTGTGGTTGAGACCCATAAGTATGTAACATTCAAATACATGTGATATGAGAGACAACCTTGAAATTAAGGGCCTCAAAGGTATATAAAGTTATTTCAGTGATATCCAAGCTGATTTATTCTAGTAATAGTGGCCTGGTCTCTCTAAGTATGAGGAATGAAAAAAAAAAAAAAAAAAAAAAAAAAAAAAAAAAACACACAACAAAAAAACAGCTACAACTTTGTTTGAAATTTTAATGTTTTGGCAAGTGATATACAGTTCTGTATTTCAGAGATAGTGGAGAAAAGACCTCATTTAATCATCAATACAGTAAATATGATATCACAATCCTGATCTGGTATATCTTACACAAACTAAAAAGATTATAACCAATACGGAAAATATTCCACACAATCTTCTTTTGGCTCAATACTGTTGACTTTTCAAGAAGCATGCCAAAATATATTGATAGTAGAAGGTGATGTGATAGATGAAAAATTATAAAGAAATGATTTCTCTAGTCATACCTATGAATAAAGAAAAAATATTGGATTATCTATAAAATTTATATTCCAGAAAACACATACTGCATATAATATGTAAAATTCTTATGCACAAAATACATATAAACATTCAAACATGCAAGCTAGTGTAATAGAATATAATTATTTATAGTTATTACTAATTGATAATTTCTAGAGCTAAAACAGTAAGCTATTGATATTTATTTTATAAATGACTAAATGTTTGAGAGTTAATAGCCAAGCTCTTCACTGTGTCATACAAATAACGATTTTATTTAATGCTCCCATTAAATAAGAAATATTTACATTTCTTATCCAATTTTGAAGAAACATTTTCTTAATTTCCAAATAGTTTACTAGATATAAAATATAATATTACTTCCTACATTGAGTATTTCTCGACGTATTTGGATTACAGATTTGTCAAATAATTACACTCGGAAAATGTCCTTTTGGAAAAATTTTTGAAAACCTTTAAAAAGTAAAGTCTTCGTAATCTATTTTATTAGAAACCATTTGTTAATAGTTTTATTTTGTAAATATTCTGCATTTTTAATTTACTTCTGCCTTATAATATTCTTCTGGTATTGCCTTGCTTTGTTTATTTCTAGTTTACCTAAAGGTTCAGGTCTTAATCTGATACAGTTGATTTTTTCATTCTATCACAATATCTTGCACACAATTCTAATTTTGCACTTAGTAAACTTCTTTGTAAACCTATTTATCCCTCCAGAACTGAGGTTAAGGAAGGTTGTCAGCCTCTCTCTCTCTTTTTTTTTTAACCAAGTTTCTCATATTGTGGGACTCATGATAAGCAATTTCAAAATACAGAATGAATGACATCAAAGGAATATCACTATTCAGAAAATACAACTGCAACCTCAGCTCACATCCATAACAAGTATGGTGTTATTTTTCTCATATAAGGTTATTTGGAAGGGTTGCTTGATCTCTTTCCATTGTCAGGAAAACCAAACAAAAATAGAATCAAGCTATGAGACCAATACCCTTTCATATTATTCTTAAACTCCTGAACAAGAATACGGGGTTGCCTCAGTAGTTGAGTCTTTCAGAGGAAGCAACCTAGGGCCAGACAATAGATTGGAATCTTGACTCTTTTACTTATCACATACAGTATGATCATGGGCAATTTATGTAACTTTTTTGTGCATTGCTTGTCTCATTTATACGTTAGTTTATAATGATAACAACTTTACAGGGTTATGTGACCATGAAACTAGTTAATATTGGAAAAAAGTTTAGAACTGTGGCTGGCACACTCTAAGAACTCAACAAACATCAGCTATTATTATCAGATTTGCTGTTGCATCCTTTGTCATGATGATGTATACTTATTATTTTACACATCTATGCATGTAGGTTTTGACCAACAATTTAAGTTTAGGACGTGTAGATAGAACAATGGAGATAAACTGAGGGAGACTGAATTTCAGAATGGAGAAACCTCTAATAATTATAATGAAAACATAAGGAAAAAAGGAGACCAGATAAAGTGAACCATGACTATGAGTCACCATTGACTTGATGCTGTGTCAGACTCTAAATCTACTGTGGAGGCAAATGCAATCTAGACTGGAATCTCAAAGGGAATGAAGTGATCGCAAGTAGGAAAGTGTAGGCTTTACATATTTATTTATATCTATATCTATATGAGTTTTTCCAGAGAAATTGCTGCAGGAAAAATTGGTATAAAGTAGTTCAAATTGTGAAATTTTAAAAAGTCTACTAAAAATATATATATTTCTCCAAGCAGAAATGTTGAGTGAAAGTCGAAAGGCAAACTTCAAAGTAAGCCAGAGTAGCCATTTGTCTTTGTGAAGATTTCTTCTTAGAGTCATTACTTCTGGTTAAATGCATCCAGATCACAGAGAAAATTTTCTATAGTTTATTTTTTTTAATTTCAAAAAAATATATATATGCCTGAAAGTTACACAGATAACTCTTCTTTGTGAATCAAAAAGTGTATGGCAAAAATTAAAGTATTTTATAAGCCAATCTCTGATTTAAGGAAAATTTATCTAAATTATTAAAATTATTTCTTTGATGTTGTATTCTTAAGTGAAGATCCTACTTAAATTTTTGTTCAATGACTAGTCTTAAAGGTACTTACTCAAGCTCAAATTGTAGCAGTTAATTCAGGAATCTTACACGTTCTTCTTAAAAGAAAAAGAATAATGCATTTTAATGTACAAAGGCTATTTATATCTCACTTGAAATATTTAGAAACAATTTTAGACATCTAATATTCAAGCCTAAATTATGAAAGTCTTATTTTCAATAGTGATAATAATGACGTCCTCCAAATGTTACATGCCTATCTAAGAAATTCAATCACATCTCAAAATAAAAATAGAAAATAGAATCCAGAGAATTATCAGATCTCAGACCCAGTCCTAGGACTTCTGATGCCAAATTATTAATATTTATGCTAAATTTTCAGCTTTCCTTTTTTTTTTTTTTTGAGACGGAGTTTCACTATTGTTGTCCCGGCTGGAGTGCAATGACGTGATCTTGGCTCACTGCAACCTCCACCTCCCGGGTTCAAGTGATTCTCCTGCCTCAGCCTCATTAGTAGATGGGATTACAGGTGCCCGCCACCATGCCCAGCTAACTTTTTGTATTTTTAGTAGAGATGGGGTTTCACCATGTTGGCCAGGCTGGTCTTGAACTCCTGACCTCAGGTGATCTGACTACCTCAGCCTCCCAAATTGTTGGGATTACAGGTGTGAGCCACCACGCCCAGCCAATTTCAGCTTTTTAGATTCAATTTCCTGCTCTACCATTTACTTTTTTATGTTAAAGAAAAGGCATCCTAAGGCAAAAGATTTACTAAATGAAGGTAAACTATTAAATATAGTTGGAAAATTGAATCCACATCTTTTAATTTCAGAATCTGTTGTAAAATAAAATTAATATTATTTCTATCTTTCTACTTCAATGAATTACTGTAAAAATCAAGAGAATATATACATAAATGTTTAGAAAATTAAAATCTAATATAATGCAATTCTTTTTCCCTAGCATTATGATTGCAGTTATATTTGAACCATATGATTTTTATTTCATTACTGGCCTTGACATTTTGATTTAAATTTGATTTAACTTCTACGTGATAACTTATATTCTTTTTCTTTATTTCATTTCTTTTAATCTCATTTTTCACAAAACACAATAATTATATATTTTTTAAAAAGACGAACATACCCAAATGGGAATATACGGGTAGGTGTTTTCCTGAATGTGATTCCACAGGTTCATAGACTACAAGGGGAACAGCCTGGACATACTGGGGGACAGTGAACTTCTGGAGAAACTGGTTGGTTTTCATCTAGAAAGAAATAAAATTATTAACAATTAACCCACATTTAATCTCTCCCAGAGTTCAAAAGAGAGCTACATAGAAGCAAATGAATTAAAACTTTGCCTATTTAGATAACTTTTAACTTATTCCAGAAAGAACCAGCAAAAGGAGAGTTTACTTATGTAAAAATCACTGTAAATATTTATATGTTATGGAGTATACTTCAGAATTAAAGAGAGTCTCTAATTCTGATACTCACACAAAGATGTCTAAGAGAAAAAAAATAAATTTATATGTAAGAAGCCAAGAGGAAAATTATTTGAATTACAGAGATAAGTGTTTCAGTTTATTATTTATTGTTCTGTATATAATCCTTAGAGTCAGAGAGGCTCAGCATAATTTTTTGTGATTTTACTCACTGGAATCTATGATACCGATCTTGTGGCTTAAGCTCTCTGAGCATCACTTGCCTTGTAGAATAATTTAAGTTAATATATAGAGAGCATTCTGATTAGTGCTGGTCACCTATTTTATGTTAAATGGATGTTCTCTACATCCAAGTTCGTTCTTTAAGCATTCTGCATAAACCTTATTATAGATTATTGTAGGTAATAGAGATGGAATTAAAATGGCAACTTTACACAGGATAATTTCCAGTTTTTATGAACATACAGTAAGTAAGTGTTGACTGGATCCATGGCTATGATATACAGTTGATACAATGGTAGAATTCTTCTGGGATCATTTTGACAAAGTATAAAGATTTTCATAGCAACTAGAACTTATGAAACAAGATAGGTTTTTAGTTGGGAGAATTAGTTTGAGAACATTGAAGCAAATAGTACTTCTATTACAAAAATTTTACAAGAAATTTCAGTGTATAAGAGGATGACGACCATATCAATATTATTGCTATAGTACATTTATTGTATTATACAGTTTACACGTATTACCTGAAATGATCCTTACCAAAAAAATTACAGTCAGAAGTATACTTACATGTTCACTGTTTTGTTGAAGAACTGTAGTCAAGAGGGACAAAGTACTTAAAAAATGTCACAGCCATAAAAAAAGGTGGAGCTGCAGTTGGAATATAAACTGCCTGACTCCAAAGCCTATGTCCTTTCACTGAGATACCTACCCCTCTAGATCACACTAACTGGTTACAAGAACTATGGTTTGAAAACAATCACTAACAGTCTTTATTTTGAGAAATCAGGTCATAACATACTGTCAAAGAGAAGTTGGAATATAGTCGTGCTATACTAGCAACTTGATTAAATCCTTTAAAATACAAACATTCTTTTTGAGATTTGTAATTGCTCAAAAATCAATAGATTAAAATTGTTTTTCTTAAAAGATATATTCATGTTTATTTGAAAAGAAAGGTGCATACCATGATAATAACAATAACAGAACTACTATAGATTTTGAATTTGATTTAAAATATTTATTTCGTGGTTTAGACATGAAGTCCTTGCCCATGCCTATGTCCTGAATGGTATTACCTAGGTTTCCTTCTAGGATTTTTATGGTATTAGGTCTAACATTTAAGTTCCTAAACCATCTTGAATTAATTTTCATATAAGGAGTAAGGAAAGGATCCAGCTTCAACTTTCTACTTATGGGAGCCAATTTTCCCAGCACCATTTATTAAATAGGGAATCCTTTCACCATTTCTTGTTTCTCTCAGGTTTGTCAAAGATCAGATGGCTGTAGATGTGTGGTATTATTTCTGAGGACTCTGTTCTGTTCCATTGGTCTATATCTCTGTTTTGGTACCAGTGCCATGCTGTTTTGGTTGCTGTAGCCTTGTAGTATAGTTTGAAGTCAGGTAGCGTGATGCTTCCAGCTTTGTCCTTTTGACTTAGGATTGTCTTGGCAATGCGGGCTCTTTTTTGGTTCCATATGAACTTTAAAGCAGTTTTTTTCCAATTCTGTGAAGAAAGTCATTGGTAGCTTGATGGGGATGGCATTGAATCTATAAATCACCTTGGGCAGTATGGCCATTTTCACAATATTGATTCTTCCTATCCATGAGCATGGTATGTTCTTCCATTTGTTTGTGTCCTCTTTGATTTCACTGAGCAGTGGTTTGTAGTTCTCCTTGAAGAGGTCTTTTACATCCCTTGTAAGTTGAATTCCTAGGTATTTTATTCTCCTTTAAGCAATTGTGAATGGAATTTCATTCCTGATTTGGCTCTCTGCTTGTCTGTTACTGGTGTATAAGAATGCTTGTGATTTTTGCACATTAATTTTGTATCCTGAAACTTTGCTGAAGTTGCTTATCAGCTTAAGGAGATTTTGGGCTGAGATGATGGGGTTTTCTAAATATACAATCATGTCATCTGCAAACAGGGACAATTTGACTTCTTCTTTTCCTAACTGAATACCCTTTATTTCTTTCTCTTGCCTGATTGCCCTAGCCAGCAGCAACAAAAGCCAAAATTGACAAATGGGATCTAATTAAACTAAAGAGCTTCTACACAGCAAAAGAAACTACCATCAGAGTGAACAAGCAATCTACAGAACGGGAGAAAATTTTTGCAATCTACTCATCTGACAAAAGGTAATATCCAGAACCTACAAAGAACTCAAACAAATTTACAAGAAAAAAACAAACAACCCCATCAAAAAGTGGGCAAAGGATATGAACAGACATTTCTCAAAAGAAGACATGCATACAGCCAACAGACACATGAAAAAATGCTCATCATCACTGGCCATCAGAGAAATGCAAATCAAAACCACAATGAGATACCATCTCACACCAGTTAGAATGGCAATCATTAAAAAGTCAGGAAGCAACAGGTGCTGGAGAGGATGTGGAGAAATAGGAACACCTTTACACTGTTGGTGGGATTGTAAACTAGTTCAACCATTGTGGAAAACGGTATGGCATTTCCTCAAGGATCTAGAACTAGAAATGCCATATGACCCAGCCATCCCATTACTGAGTATATACACAAAGGATTACAAATCATGCTGCTATAAAGACACATGCACACGTATGTTCACTGTGGCACTATTCACAATAGCAAAGACTTGGAATCAACCCAAATGTCCATCAGTGACAGACTGGATTAAGAAAATGTGGCACATATACACCATGGAATAGTATGCAGCCATAAAAATGGATGAGTTTGCGTCCTTTGTAGGGACATGGATGCAGCTGGCAACCATCATTCTCAGCAAACTATCGCAAGAACAGAAAACCAAACACTGCATGTTCTCAGTCATAGGTGGGAATTGAACAATGAGATCACTTGGATTCGGGAAGGGGAACATCACACACCAGGGCCTATTATGGGGAGGGGGGAGCAGGGAGGGATGCCTTTGGGAGTTATACCTGATGTAAATGACGAGTTGATGGGTGCAGCACACCAACATGGCACAAATATACATATGTAACAAACCTGCACATTGTGCACATGTACCCTAGAACTTAAAGTATAATAATAAAAATAAAATAAAATAAAATATTTATTTGGAATTCAGTGATGTGAAATTTGAGGGAAAGAAAGAGTTGAGATTTTATATATATAAGTATATACATGTATATATATGTGTGTGTGTATATGTGTATATATATATATATATATACACATTTTTTCTTTATTTGCATTGTAAGTTTATGAAATAATTACCAGCTGTTTCAGGTAGTTCTTTTCTTCATTTGACTTAATTTTCTGTTAAGAACCAAAAACCACTGTTATGAAAACAAAATAAATTACTACTGGGTAATATTAATTGTATTTTGTTTCAAAGATAATTACATACCTCAGGGAATACTTCAGCAGATTCCTAAAGGAAAGAAATTAAAAATCAGTTTTACTTGTATGACACACCAGCAATTGCATGTAACTAGTTATAGTGAAGAGCTAAAGCTTATTGAAAAATTCAGAGCCAAGTCATTGTTAATGAGAAGTGATCTTAATCACTGATTAGAGAAATCAATTAAGAATCATTACAATAAAACATTCATTATTAGGGCACACACTCTGTGTTAACAATGACACATTTCTAAAGATATGTGTTATTATAAAGTTTTCATCCAGGTGCCTTGTTCAGACAGTAAAAATGACTACAGAGTAGTCAGGTAAAATAATGAACACATAGGCCAGGTGAGTTGTGATGTAAACCAAAGCTCACATGCCGTTTCTAGAAGTGATATGGGTTCTTATTACTGAGACTGAAAGAAAGAATAAAATACGCTTCCTAAGGCACTGATGAGGAAGACCTTGAATCGTACCTCAGGTCACAAGACTCCAGTTCACAATCCATATTTCCCCCTTCCCCAGGAACTTTTTCAATTGTGCTCACCTACCTGGCTCTTTCTATTACAATAGGTGTTTCTTATGGAAGTCACCAAACAACTCATATAATTTACCCTAAATGATTATACTTATTATCTCCTAACTAATATTAGTTATCTCCTAAATAATCTTTAGAGAGTAAAACTTTAGTGAAAGCAATTGGCAGGTTCTAGATTTTATACTGATCTGTTTTAAAAAATGAAGTTTCAGGCTGAGTGTGGTGACTTACACCTGTAATCCCAGCATTTTGGCACAGTTATATCATAGCTATTATGAAATAAAAAAAAAAAAAAACTTTTTAAAATTTATGTAATAAAAGATAACTTTAAATTTTTATTTAATTTTAGCAGTTATGACTTACTTGGGAGATGCTGGTAGATTCCTTAGGAAAAGAAAAAATAAGACATCTTAATTATATATCAATTCAGATACTACTTTCCATCATGCAGTTTCCCACTTTTTCACAAAAGAATAAAACTAGGCAAATCATTAGATGATATTCAGGGTATCTCTAGGCATATGTTATGCACCATTAGTAGAAATATATTTGAAAATTAACAATGTATAAAGTCGAGTCTTTATTCAGAAAACATATAATAAATTCCTCTTATCCAGTTTACAAATTTGAGAATGGACACCATGACTCCTGAAGGAATATTGTTATTCAGTGACCACTAGCAAAAGAAATGGTATTGAACATATTTTTCTAGAGCCTGGTCCTATAGAAATCTAATCTTGCTAACTTTGAATGTTACGGTTGTAGTCATCATCCACAAATTATTCTTATCATTGCTGCACTTTTTATTTCCTCTAATTCTGTAACTCTAATTTTATGCATAAAGAATAATAATTTGGAATAAAGGCAGTCTTGAACAGAATTTAATATCTGGAACTGGATGCCAAGATGTTGTCTACATGAGAAACTGCCTCGTCTCGCTAGATAAATGATGCTCTTTTTTCTGTATAATAACAAATATTAAAAAATTCAATTTTATGACCTAATTAAATAATTAAGTGAAATATCTGTCCCTTTCTGGAAAAAGTTTAGTTAAAATCAGTCTTTCTTTATTAAATTCTTATAGTTTCCTATAGTAGCAACACACAAGTAATTCTGTACCTATAAGAAATTACTAACTTAATTTATTTATTATATTTAAGAGTTGGCACAAGTATTGGATTGTAGCTATTAAAGATGCCACATTTTAAGATGTAGAATACTATATGTGGAAATGCGCTAAAGAATAGTGCAGTGTTTCCATACAACTATATAGTCCTCAGATAAGGAAATGTGTATTTAGTTTTATGATAAATGTTGAAAATTAAAGTGTTGAGCAGATGTCCTCTATCAAAGAGAAGTTTTGAACATTAAAGCATTTTCTTTACATAAAAAATTGACTTTAAAATCAAAATGTGGCAAAATGTTAGTGTATTAGCCATCCACTAGTAACTATAATTTACTTTTAGCTAAGCAAAAATATTTTAGTAAGAGGAATGACTGAGGCCAATTAAAAAACAAGAAGATAAGAAAGAGATGGTTAAGTCCGGTAGAGTCTAAGGGAGAATAAACTATTGTTTCCATATGAAAAATGGATCATAGAAGTATCTTTCTTCTTTTTCCCTAAGTTGGATATATATAGTCTATGCAATTCAGCACCTTACCTTTACTATCTAACTGACTTTAAAGTTAAGGAGACAGCAAAATCTGTCATGGCATATACCTAAGATACAGAGATAAGTGAAGTAACAAAGACTTTGAGCACCATCGATAAATGGTGATCTTCTGAGGGCATGTAAATTTGGGGAGTAAGGTAGATTGAAACTGGTAACTCTTGTTAGTAGTGCTTTTTAAATAGTATTTTGGCTAATGATTTGTGGTTTATTTGTCTTCTAGAAAATATTATTTAAATTTATTTGAATTTCTACATTCAAAATGATTGGAACATTTTCCCTCTGGTTAATTTAATGTTTTCTTTCAAAAGAAGTAAGAAAGAAGCAAACAATGCAAAGCTCACTGGAATGGGACTATTAGGATAGGTTATTGTCTTAATTTGATTCCCTGGGTTCATAACTATCTGAGGTTCGTAAGAAGCCTGAAGATACTGGGGAAAGCTTAACTCTGGGTAATACTGGTTGATTTTGTTCTTTAAAGGAAGAAAATGATCAATATTTACATTAGTATTGAATCTTCTTCATGGCTCAGAGCATATCTGAGCAAAATTAAAACTTTATAAGATAATAGATAAATTACGTCAAATTGACCAAGGAAAAATATTTTCAATGTACAATTCAATATCATAGTGCTTACATTCAAAAAGTGAACTTTAGAATTAAAGAAATCATGTGGCTATTTTAGTATTCTTGTTGAAGTGAAGCTTTTTGCTGAGTGTGAAAAGCAAAAGAATGTGTGTGAAGGGAAGTGGAGGCTTATCAAGAAATTTGTCTGAGTTTTTCATTCAGTTTTCCACATCCGGTTGAAGAAGCTTTGCAGTTGGAGTAGGGACATCTCAGTTTACATTCCCTTTCCCCTGGGTTGGTTGCTTTACTTCTCATAAGCATCACGTTCCTTGAAGTTTATATCGATTGAAATATGAAGAGTGGTTTTTATAGTACCTGTCATGTATGTGCATCTGAAAAATTTTCTATTTTGTTTCTACTTTGATTTTGCTGTGAATACTTAACCAAAAATTCCTGTAGAAATTAAAGGTGGAATCACTTAAAATGGTATCTTCACTCTTGGAGAATTTCCAGTTCATACAGATGATAATTAAATAGGTATGCAAAACATGTGTTGTTTGAATTGCTTGGGGATAAGTGTTCAATGGACACATGATTACAACAAACAAGGGAAGAATACAATTAATTTTATTTAGATAAAGTATAAAAAAGATTATTAGGGCAATTAGAATTTTCTAAAAATAAAATAGTTTTATTTTAGAGATCTTGTTTTAACATGTCCAAGATTTAAAATGGATTTTTTGTCCGTGTATACATTTAATAATAATTGCTACTTTTGGTACATCTTAGAAATTTTTCAAGCAATTGATTATATAATTTACCTATATTATCTAGCATCATCCTCATAAAAACCTGTAGGATTAGTATTACTAAATTCATTTTCAGTTGAGAAAAATGTAAGGTCAAGAGGTTAAACAATAACTTGGAGAGCTGAAGTTGGAAGGGAAATCACTTGACTCTGAAGCCTATCCTCTTTCTTTGCACTGCACATTTCTCTAGTCCACAGAGGATGAGTTATGTGATTTCCTATGGCTTAGCATGAGAGTAGATAAAAGCTTATAAATTCCTATTGCTACTTCATAGAGCTGAGTGATGAATTTTGTGTTTGTTAAACTATGGTGATATCTCCATTAGATCACTTTAATTCCTTTGTTTTTCTTTCTTTTTTGAGAGTTGAGGTCTTGCTATATTGCTTAGGCTGGTCTTGAACTCCTGGCCTAAAATAATTCTCCTTCCTCAGCCTCCCAAAGTGCTAAAATTACAAGTATGAACTACCATGCCCAGCCTAATAATTTATTATTATGTTTTCAATTCTTCCAAATTTAGTTGGATTGCTCATTTTTCTTAAAGGATAACTCCAGATATATTTGTTAACATAGTATTTATGTATCACAGTAACTACAACAGGAAAAAGTAATTTTATCATAAACGTGGTGTTGAATATTTCAATGTGGTGCTAAATATTTCATTGAGAAGAAATGATGTGATCATTTGGAAGAAGAAATAATTGTAAAATATAGTCTTTTACTTGAAATAATACATTGTGTGAAAAACTTACCATCTGCTTTAAGTCGATCTTTTCTTCCTTAGTCAGTTCATTGTTCTATTAAAACCCAAAGGACATATTAGAGAAATACAAAATGAAAACGTTACTAATTATATTAATTTTTTTTAAAATAATGACTTACTTCAGTGGATACTTGAGCAGATTCCTAAAGGAGCAAAATGATAAATAGCTTTACTTGAATGACATAGTAATAATTGTCTCTACATAATTTTAGGAGAAAGTTAGGGGCGAGTAATTATTCAGGGTCCAACCCACTAGCACTAAGACACTCTCATTTATTAAGAATTACATATGTTACATTATTTATCACCAGGACTTTTTCTGTCAACATAATAAAAGAACTAAAATATGTTTTATTTTGAATGCTTTATTAATTTAACATTTTTCAGGCAATTTCATATGACTACAGAGTACAGGCAGGTGACGAAAAATATGCAAAATAGACCTGGTGAGGTATAGCAAACTAAACCCTACATGCTCGTTGTTGAAATAACAGACATGGCTTGAGGCTCTCAGATTGAGATCAACACTTAAAATTAAGGAAAGACTAAGGCAAGCTTCCTAAGGCACTGATTATAAAGAACTTAGGCTTTGTCCAAGGTCATGGGGCACTGGACAGTAATCCACGATGACACTGCCTGCTCTTCTAGGGTACTCTTACAACCAGGCTCTCCACCACACAATGTTTCACGGGTTGGTGACCTACACAAACCCTAACCCAAATCTTCATTGAATCTTTTTTAAAGTGGTTCTCAAAGTATTACATGTATCAATATCACCTAGAGGCCCCACTAAAATACGGATTGCTTAGCTCCAAACCAGAGTTTTTGATTTAGTAAGTCAGCTGTGAGGCCTATGATTTTGCGTTTCTGTTTCCCAGGTGCTATAGTGTTACTTATCTGAGAACTACCCTTTGAGAGCTGCTGTGCTAGACAATATTGAGAAGGTTTCCAAAGAGAAATGATGGTGAAGGAAATTGGCAAGCTCTTGATTTGCACAGGAATGCAATTTCCTGTAGAGCCATGTATGTATTTGCAGAGAGAATAGGGCAGAATAAATAATTCTTCTTCTCAAGATAGTCAATTTCAGCCACTCAAAATAATTTTGAGTCATGTATCTGATTTTTCCATTTCTCCCTTTGAGTGTTTAGATGTAAATTATCAAGAGAGAATAGGGCAGAATAAATAATTCTTCTTCTCAAGATAGTCAATTTCAGCCACTCAAAATAATTTTGAGTCATGTATCTGATTTTTCCATTTCTCCCTTTGAGTGTTTAGATGTAAATTATCAAACTATTGTATAATACTACTAGAAAGCTGCTATTTCTTTGATTTTAAAAGAACCCATATCTTACCTCAGTAGATGAACTGCTAGGAGGTTGCTTGATAAATTGAAATGAAAATAAAAATAAAATATTTTGGTGATAAGAATAAATTGAATCCTTGAATAGCAGTAGTTACCTTAGATATATGTTCCACATTAATTACCTAATCATTGTACTAAACATCAAAAGAAAGATTGAAATAGGTTTCATAAGTCCTTATTACGAATCACCTTTGGAAAACAAATAGGAGGGATTCACATTATCTGTTATTTAAATGGAAGTATCTCCATTATGAGAATAAGGGCAAATTTAAGGGAATAAAAAGAATGGATGCAGGATGAAATTATAATTTTTAAAAATTATGAAATTAATTTCTGGATTATTAAAAGAGGAATATTCCAGATGTTTTACAGACTATTATTAATATTTAACATTAGGTATACATATTGTCAAATGTAGTTTAGATGAATAAAAATATCTCACCATCATATCTATTTTATTTGCAGTTTCCTAGTTAAAAAAGAATTAGACATATTATTCCTGTAGCATTGTTTAAAAGGTATATTCTACTGAGTGTAAAGAGAAAACCCACCTACCACAAAGAGAAGTATTTGTTTTCATTTTATGGATTTGAATGAATTATATCAAAAGTGTTCATTTCATAATAAACGTGCTAACAGTGGTAAGTTCAAATGTAAGCACCATGAAGGAGGGATTTTGCTTGTTGTATTGACTTACTGTGGTATTTCAGAGCCTCAAATATTGTTTGGGATACATTTCTTCCTCAACAATATTTGTTAAATGAATGATTGAATACACAAAATTAATTTAGTCCATAGTTGGATAATTATTTTTAACTTTAAGTAACTGTAAACGTTTTAATGTACATTTGAAATACATAATTAGGACTTAAACCTATGTTTTGCAGAGAGATTATAAAAGTTTTCATTAAAAATAAATGTATTTAATTTTAAAAGAGAAAATTTTGAGATAAATATTAAAAATTAGCTGAAAGAATTAAAAATCACAAAATTACTGGGTCTCTATTCTTTGTTGGAAATAACTCTGGAAGTGTTTAGTGGATTCATTGATTCTTGCACAAATTAATACTCTTCAATCAAATTATTCATTGAATTAGGACAAGTGCATGCTTTTGTCCTGTTTTACAAATTTCTCTTACAAGAAGTATACTTTTTATGTATGCTAATTTCAACTTTACTAAAGATCAGATTTGAAATCAAGGTCTTATACTTGCTAGAATTTGGAGCAAATGTACTTCCAGAAACAAAATTGGAATTGATTCAAATCCTGATTCAAGAGAGACATAATTTTCCATATTTCTTATATAGATTTTTTTAGCATAAAGTAATCTTTAAAAAATACATTAAATGGTCATCCAAAAAGTCAAGAATTAGTGAGGTGAAGAGTAGATGATTTATCATAAATAACTCCATTCAAAGAGATGACACTTTGAAAAGTTGGTTCACAAATGGGCCACAAATATGTTTTCATGTGATTCTTTCACATAATTTCATAGCAGTTAAGACAACAAAAACATCACTCACTTTGCACTTGGAGACGAAAAAATAATACATGGAAAATAATTTATAATTGATAAAAATACACCTCGTTAATCAAACACAACATTAACAAATGAATTTTACCTGACTGATTTGGAAGATCATATTATCGTCTGGCTTAAACTTCTGAAAAAAATAAATAATATTCATTTTATAGCTATATAAAAATGACAAATTATTTTAAAATATTTAATGTAAGGAGTTATGACTTACTTCTTGGTAGATGCTGGCAGATTCCTTAGAAAAATAAATTAATATATTTGATTACTTATTTTTGAAATATTTTATTCATACTACCCAAATTGGTATCAATCTCTACCCATTATACAGTAGTTCAAGAAAAAATACTTGGTCTTTTCCTGAATTACAGAGTGAATTTGACCAAAAATTTTACTCTCCTCAGATAATTAACTTATTATTATATTCTAGTTAAATAATTTAATTTGAACTCTTAATATACTTGTGGGATAAGCTGGATATAATATTTTTGCAAATACTAACAGCAAACAGCAAAGGAATAATTTTATTTGTCTGCTGCATGGTTTTCTTTGCTTTGTTTTTTCTCTCTTTGATTTCTAAATGAAATATATAGTAGCATAACAGGGTAATTATTTGGCCAACCTTAAAGAGCTTTGGACAGCTTGTATGCAGCCATGAGCAAGAAGACATTTAGAAATGAGCACTTAATATAGATGTAGGTGTACCTGAGCCCCTTTCTCCCTAATAATATGTAATGGACTCCTGTCAGTATGTTCACAAGATTTTGAGTGCTGACCATTACTTCCATACTAATATCACCATTATTGGATAATTACCAGAGAATCAAGTGGAAAAGTGCACAAATCTAATCTTGTTACATTTGGATGCATGCATTTTGGTTTATTCTTCCCACACGTTCAAGCAATAATTGCACTTCAAATTTTCCATGATTATATAACTCTGCTGTTACTGATCACAAAAATGAAACTAACCAGGACATTTGTGCTATTATGTGCCAGGAATTGTTTTCATAATAATGTGCCTTGTCTCCCTGGAAGAGGAGGAGTGCTTTATCTCCTATATAAGTCACAAAAAACAAACACAAATTTAATTTAAAATACCAATGTGAATCTTTGTCTCTACTGTTTAATGGCAATAAAATATTATAACACTGCTTCTTGGAAATTTAATGAAATGAGGCCTCTTTTAACAAATTATCTCTGTTTCTAATATTGTCAATAAACAATGAAAACATTACTCTGAATTTCCCTGGAAAGCTCTGAAGCAAATGTCGCTTGATTTTTAGCTGAGTATCTTTGTCTATTAAATGAAACAATTGAGGCCAACTATCTAATTTTTAAAAGTGGAGGAAAGAGAGTGGTTACATCTAGTAACCGCCAGTAGAGCATAAGATAGACTAAATTATTGATCCTGCATATTATTGATTATTAAAGCATTGTGGTTTTTCTTTCCTTTTTAAACCAACTTGTTCATATTTAAAATGAAATTCTCACTTTAGATTTACTCAGTTGGCTACAAATTTAAGAAGGCACAAATGCCTGCTTGTATGTGTCTCTTATATATGGGGATGTGTATTATAAAAGAGTACACTGAGCTCTGTAAAAGTAAAAGGTGACTTTATGGGAAGAGTGACATGTGGGAGCAGGAAGGAGATGGGTATGTGAGTATTTTTTTTCCTGAGAATGAGGGTGCTAATAATGTTAAAAGATTAAAATTACAGGTAGTACAAAGTATATATATGTATGTATATATATGTATCTATATCCATGTATGCAAAGCACTTTTATATGTATTGTCTATTACATACTTAGTTTTGAGACATGAATATCATTATTATATCCTCACTGGGTTATTTGGCAAATAATTTACAAAGTTGCCACTGAAAGTCTAGCTCTACCTACTCCATCCTCTGTAACATGTCCTTGTGTATATTTTATCAGCATGGCTTCTTAATTACTTTTATCAAGAGTGTTGAAATTCTGTTACTTCATTGATAGCTACCTTTGGAATCCCCAATTATAGTGGTGAGGCTTTCTTACACTTCTAGAAACGTGCTGCAGAGTGGAAATAATCCCTCCAGGAATTTTCAACATATTATAGAGGAAAATTCCTGCCTTTTTTTCCTGTACATACAGGCTATCCAATACTATAGTGAAGTCACTTTGTAGAAAGATTATTTGCCTGAACACTCTGTATAAGGTACAGTCAATAATCCGATTGATCATGGATTAAAAGGTCACATATTTAGTCTCTGTTTATTACTGTTAATGACTGAATCTTCTGCATATAGCAAAAAGTTCATTTTTCTTATACATTTAAATAAGAATGGATATCACTACACGTCCCAGTATGCTTACATGCTGTGCCAGAGCAACAGCCAAAACGCAGGTAAAGATGAAGAACTTCATGGTTGTTTGGTCCTGCAAAAACATGTATCGAAAATTAATCACATAATTTATAATTTCAAAACTTATACATTCTTTTATTTATTTACCTATGATTATTTTTATGCCAGGTGATTGAGAAAAGATAATGAAGACTGAAAGCATTTGCTTTTGAGAAGCTCATAAATATAAATACGAATATAATAGTTTATTTTGAAAGAGACTTTTTTTTCAACAGGACTAATTTAAAGGCACGTTTGTTAAAATGTGGAAGATTCATTCAAATATCATTGGTTCTTGGGGTTAATCTCCAATGACAGGCATTTTGTGAAGAATGATTATCAGAAAAACAAACAAACAAAAAAACAGGAACTCCTTTTAAAATCAGATTTCAGGGAGTCAAAACATGCAGCCTGACTCCCCAGTAGAAAATAGCAGGTGGAATTAACACTGGATTGGGAATAAAGAATCGGGCAGGTCCCAGTTTAACCCTGGACTGGCCACTAAAGCTTCAGTAAGCCACTGAACATCACCGTACCTTGTTTAATGCATTTAATAAATGTGAGTTGACTACACGATCTCTAAGCTCCCTTCCAGCTAGATTGATGTCTCATACTATTGATATAAACAAATCCACAAGGTTTTCTGAATATCTGTAAGTCAATTTCTCTTCCTTATGTTTAAATGAAGAAGTAAAAATTAAAGTTGTTCTAAAGTATTTTTGATATATGTAACTCTTTATAGTGTACATATTTACAATTTATTTTTAAAGGATAATTTAAAGCTTACCCATTGATAACAAAATGTGCTTATGATCCACACCTTTGTGAATACAGAAAGTGTGTTTATACAGGCATTAAATTATATCTTCATGTTTTTATTGCATAATTTTCAAATAATTTCTCAATTATATAGTATAAAATATCTCACCCTTGAAGTGAATAATACCATACAGGTGATGAAATAATCATTAATAATAATACCATAGAGTTGATGAAATATTTATTCTTCTAAGATGCAAATAATAAATACGTATAGAGCATATTTCTTACAGGCAAAGCTTTGTTCACAATTGTAAGGCATATTTCATTATCTTTATATCAAATATTGAAATGATATATTTTATATGGCTGTTTTTCTATCAATTTTACTTCTAAATAGTGTTTTACATAGATGAAAGAATTAAAATATGGAAAACTGTTAGTTCTTAATTAGACATATTCTTAATATTTTGGGAAAGGAAATTAAAAATAGCTGTAACTACTAAGCAACAACTATGGCAAATATTGTGCTAGACATTTTACTATTATCTGTAATCTTCAGAATAACTATGTAATGTCAGAATTTTTGCCTCTCATTTCCAGATGGAGAAAGTGGTTCAGGGGCCATATACAAACTAATTATCTTGGTCATGACTTCAGAACATGGCCTTAGTACTTATAAGACTGTGTCATAATAAGCAATTTTCAGTGTCTACGTATTAATTGTATTATTAAAAAATAACATAGAAGTTTGTAATAAATAAAAATATTTCTTAAGCAATTTATGGTATGTTGGTATTGATATCTTAAAAATAATTGCATTTTTATTGTACAGAAGAATAATAAGCTTTAAAATATTTTTTAAAAACACATGATATAAGAAAAATAATATACGAAGATACTACCTTGTTTCCCAAATGGAAGACCAGTGGACTACACAGTGGATAATCTGCAGCGGGTTATTTTAATACTATTTAAATGTTGTTCCTCCATAATATGGTAATTCTGTGGTTTAAAATACCTAAAAAGGCACTTGAATTCTGAGAAGTCAGAATGGTTAGAAATTTTTTTCTTGATTTTTGTTCCACAAATTCCAAGGAGTGCTCTAGGACGTATGATTTAGAACATGATAACATGACATGAGGGTGCTATAATACACAATAATTGGCTGTATTTTGTATGTAGGCTCATCCATGAAATAGTTTTTTGATTTAAGACAAGTTTTTTTTCATTTCCTTCTCTCCTGTTACCCAGTTTTCCATAGCAAATATTTGTGCCCCATTTCTTGCTACTCTTTATGCCTCATTCAGACCCTTTCCTGAGCATACCATGAATTCTTGTGTCTTGTGACTCCTCATTTTCTGTGACCAAGAATTTCCCTCTCTCAAATTCTCACTGAAAATGAATGATAAATTTTTGTTTTAAAACATCAGGTTAAAATTTGGACACAGCTGTGAAAATATACTGTGATTCTCATACAAACACAATTCCTTATACAGTTGGTATCTGGCTTTTTACACTTAATTAAAATAAAATATAAAAATTATATGTAGATAGGTGCTAATATTTAACTATATTTGACTTAACAAAGAATTACTGAGAACCTACTATGTGCCATGAACTCTTCTGAACACATAAAATCGAGCCATGAACAAAAGAAAAGTTCCAGGCTTCATGGACTTTATAGTTTAACTGAAAGGGAGACCAATAAACATAATACTTAAGTAATCTATAGTTGGTTTGATAGTGATAAATACTAAGGGAAAAATGGAATTGAAAAAAGAAATAAGAAGTTTCGGTAGGGACAGGGTTTTCAATATTAGATAGCATAGCCAGGAAAACCTTCCTGAGCAAAAGAGTAAAAATGTAAAGAAATAAGTGGATAAACCAGGAAGAATGCTGTGAGAAGAGCAACCTAGTGCAGTCCTTAAAATAGGATAATGCATGGCATGTTTAAAAATAACAAGTAGAACAGTGTGGCTGGAGTTAAGTAAATCTTGTGAACCTGAGATTGGAGGAAAAAAGGGGCCAAATAATGCAGGGCTTTTAGGGCCTCAGAACACTTTTACTCTGGAATTCAGCTTTTACCCAGAATTGCATATCAGGGACTGAATTTATCTTAATTCCTGTTTTCAGTAACTAGACAAATAACACAATATATGGTACAGTAATTTTCCTGTATTATAGAATAAGAAATGCAGTATGGTGACTCCTGAGAGAAGGGAAAAGAGTGAGATGAACCCTATAATTATCTCACCTTATTATGAGGAAAAAATGTACAAACTGCAGCAGAGAAAGGAAGCGTTTAAAGAGAATAAGCAATTCCCTTGAGTTGAAGAGATACAGCCGAGATTGGTGGATGGAAGCCTCTAAAATTAACACCTAATACTAAGGAGGAGAAGGTTTCAAATGTACGAAAGAACTGCACAGGGAAGGAATTCTGGAGATCTAAAGAGGGTTGTCTTCAATTATCTGCTGAGTTTTGATTAGCAGTAATGAATGCAAGAAAACTCTATGAGTCTGGGGAAAGAACATCAGAAAGAAGCAGATGGTATAATGCCTGGAGCACCAACCAGGACTGGGAATAGACCATGTTACCATCAGCCAGAGTGGAAATACCTTGTAATATACATGGCATGGTTAGAATACTTAGAAAGGTATTGCTTGAGTAATGTGTTTTTACCTATAAATGAATGAATTCTCTGCTCTGCATTTCCTAGTAAAGCTTTAAAGTGAGTATCTAAAGTGAAAATTGTTTAAAAGCAGCTTTACTATGACCTAGAACATAGCTCAATGATATTTAAAGGAATAAAAAAATTCAGGGCTCAAACAAAGTAATCACAAGGTCTGTCAGCCAATAAGGAATTACCAGGCATGTAACAAAGAAAGAAAACATGACTTGCAACGAAGAAAAAAAAAATCAATCAATATAAATACTTCCAGAAGTGATACAAATGATAGAATTAGTAAACAAGAATATAAATATGTGTTGTAACTATATTCTATATGTTAAAATAGAGGGAAGCACAAGTATATTTAAAAATACAATATCTGAGGTAAAAAGTACATAATTAACAGCATACCAGATAATAAAGAAAAAAGTTAAGAAAATTGGAAATATAGGAATAAAGCTATCCAAAATTATAGAGAAAAACTAAAAACACAACACAGAATTTCAAAGAACTGTAAAACAACCTTGAGTGTGTTAACACCTACAGATATAAACCAAAACTAAAATTGTAAGGAAGAAAATTGAAAATATAGGAATAAAAATGTCAAAAATAATAGAGAAAAACTAAGAACACAACACAGGACTTAAATGAACTGTAAAACAACCTTGAGTGTGTTAATACCTACAGGTGTAAACCAAAACTAAAATTGTAAGGCCCCTGACCAGCTGAATGGACTCCTTCTCTCAGCAAGAACATTCCAAAGCTAACCTGAAAAAGTAGTTCAGGCCATGATGGGAAGCGGAGGGTTAAACATGCCTCATTATACCCTCATCCCTTTTGGAATTACTGATATGAAACATTTACAATCTATTTTCTCCAAAGCCTGCTACATGGAAGCTTCACCTGCATGATAGAACCTTGGTCTCCACATCCCTTTATCTTAACCCAGTCTTTCCTAAGTCTTTAGACAATAACCTAACTCTTTGACTTAACTGGCAATCAGACAATTGTTGAATCTATCTATGACTTGGAAGCCCCTGCTTCCAGTTGTCTCACCTTTCTGGACAAAACAAATGTATAACCTATCTTACATGTATTTGATTAATGTCTCATGTCTCTCTAAAAGATATAAAACTAAGCTGTACCCTGACCCCCTTGGGTACACGTTCTCAAGGTCTCCTATGGTCTGTGTCAAAGGCCATTGGTCACTCATTTTTGACTCAGAATAAATCTCTTCAAATATTTTACAGAGTTTGATTCTTTTTGTAAACAATAATTTGTTGCCTGAACATGTGGGGCCTCAGAGAAGACTCAGGACCCTGAAGGAGTGGCCCAAACTTGGAGCTAGGGTACAAGCAAGGGTCCATTGAAAGCCTCCCTGACTTTGAGCTTCTCCTCTAGTGAAACTGGCAAGTCCTCCTGAGCCCTGAACGTCCCTTTGGTTGAGGGTCCTTGATTTATTCTGAGCTTCATCTTTTTTTCCTCCTAGGAAGTTGTTTCGGATCCTAATTCTATCTGAAAGCTGCATTCTTCTTTTCTTTTCTTTTCTTTCCTTTTTTTTTTTTTTGAGGCGGAGTTTCACTCTTTCTGCCCAGGCTGGAGTGCAATGGCGCCATCTTGGCTCATGGCAACCTCCACCTCCTGGTTCAAGAGATTCTCCTAGAGAGGTGCATGCTAAAGGATCTTTTCCATTGCCTTTTTCTAAAGACAAGGAGAATGACCCCCTCTTGGGAAGCCTGTTTGGTTTCTAGTTCAGAGAGTTCCATTCTAAAGGGTTTTCTCCATTGCTTTCTCTCCCAAATGAGCACAGTTGTCTTGTCTGCGAATTCGTGTGGGGAACTGAACGGTTGTTTTCCTGGATGAGAGGCTGAGTTTTCTCAATTCCGAAGGGAAAAGGCATTTTGCTCCTCCCAGCCAAAAGGTGCGCCTGGGTGACCAGAAGCCAAGTGAGAGTGTCTGGGGGGTTGACCTCCTGTGATGTGCAGCAGCCCTACAGGGAACCCCCAACAACTTTAGCTAATTAAGGAAATGTATATGGGAGCTGGTCACTCCATGTTTTGAGCCTTCTTGGTGGTAGGAAACCTCTGAGGAGAGAAACCAAGGCATGTAAGAGGGCGGAAATGACTCAGTGGTGAAACACTATAGAGCCCCACCCACTATCAGGACAGGTCAATCCACTATACTAAACTTGTCATATAATTTAGAATCTGGCCGGGCGCGGTGGCTCAAGCCTGTAATCCCAGCACTTTGGGAGGCGGAGACGGGCGGATCACGAGGTCAGGAGATCAAAACCATCCTGGCTAACACAGTGAAACCCCGTCTCTACTAAAAAATACAAAAAACTAGCCGGACGAGGTGGCGAGCGCCTGTAGTCCCAGCTACTCGGGAGGCTGAGGCAGTAGAATGGCGTGAACCCGGGAGGCGGAGTTTGCAGTGAGCTGAGATCCGGCCACTGCACTCCAGTCTGGGCGACAGAGCGAGACTCTGCCTCAAAAAAAAAAAAAAAAAAAAAAAAAAAAATAATAATAATAATTTAGAATCTAAGGTTATATTACATAATATATATTAGTTAAATGTCTGGGTAATTTCCAATTTTAAACATACAGAAAAACATTTTAAAAGGTGTTTTTTAATTAAGAGGTAAATACTTTTTGTCTAATTCAAAGGTTATTTAGAGGTATATAAAATGAAGTAAAAGGGACCAGAAAATAAGAGAAATGTAAGGAAAGTTATAGATATAAAAAGGTACTTTTGGTAAAAAGGAAAAGGTTAATCGAAATTTAATTTTTTATGAGAAATGATCTTATATTGAGAATTTTTTTCTTCTAAAATAATATGACTGGTTGTTCAAGAAACGTTTCTTTTTGTCATTCTTCAGATGGATATCCCAGAAGTTTGGTGCTTTCTCTCTTTTGAAAAGGCCTGAGATGGTAGACAACTCTCCTTCACCTTTTGTTGGCTCCTGTAACGTTTCTTTATTAACAATCTAAAGTAAGAGAATTTTTTCAAAACAGCCAAATGAAGAATCTTTTGGACTGGACTTTGTATGTCTATTACATTTATATATTTGTATGTGTCACATGGAAGTGATATTTCACTACCAAATTATTTGAAAAAGCTCTAGTCTATTGGCTTAAAGAAAAGTCAGTGCTTATCAGGCTAATAGAGGCTAACTCAGATACCTTTTATTTCACATGACTTTGGTAATCTCTGGTAAGATTACTTTGGTAAATTTAATATCGAAATTCTCTCCAGAAATTTAAAATCTTAAAGTCATGGTTTGTTAAATTAAGTAACCTCAGTTTTTTCAATGGGAATTGGCTTACTAAGACTTGAAATAGTAGGAGAGTAAAAGGTATTTCTGGTGAAGTTCATAAAAACACAAAGATGTATTTCTTTTTTTGCTAAAGAAAAGTGTTTTTTGTTTTTTGTTTTTTTTCTTGTTTAAAGACTCTTTAAGAATCATTTTTAAATGAAGGAAAAATTATACAGAAAAAAACTAAATGGATTAAAAGAAAGATGAAAAGATGGGGAAAGGGAAAACCTTGACTCTTGGGTGGCCATGTGGTTGCCCATCTTCAGGAGCTACAGCTGGGCTGCATTCAGTTACTAGAGATAAAAGTTACCAGTGGAATTTAGAGATGGATCATACCCATACTCTCAGGGAATTAGTTCACCTAGTGCATGAGGAAATGCAAACTAATAAGAAAAACGCAAAGTATTCAATCAGTTGCTTATTGTTATCTATAAATAGCTAAAATGAAAGTAAAAGAGTGCTGGGTTGGGTCTTCAGGCTAGACTAAGCTCAGATGTGGGAATGTCTCAGCTCAGGCCACTAACCTCAAAGCTATCCAGAAGAAAACTATTAACTCAGGGCAAGAAAAAGTTACCTCTGAGACCTGTGGTTACCAAAAGGATAGTCAATGTGGGGGAAAGGCAAAATCAAGTAAGTACAAAAATCCAGAGGGTATAATATAAAGGAATTGTTGCATTCTGTAAATTGGTAACATCTCCTTCATGAGAAATCTTTATGATAATGAGTTGTAAAAATAACTACTTTAAGAACAGTATCCTTAATTTTAAATGCTACAGAAAGAAAAAGTATGTTTGGGTTAATGCAGACTCCCCAGCTCACTTTTAAAGAATTGTTGATGAGTATATGTGATCCAAATGCATAGGAGTTAATTCCAGAAAGAATGATCGGTCTACTGGACTGGATAAACGCCATTGTAAGATCTGTTTTTCCTGAGAAGGGGACTGCCCAACTCTCTCTATAAAATGCCAAGTGCAGCACCCAGATGAAGGAGCTGATACGCTTCATATGCAAGCCTTGTGGGACTGGCTTTATGACAGCTGGCATATTCACCTACTGAATATCCAGTTATGGTAAATGCTGGGATTAAGAGGGCTTATTTTACATGAGCACTCAAGGTGACATTACTCCTGTAGAATCATACAACCATTTGAGAAGACTTATCACGAAAGACTTTGCTGTCCCTTATTAAGAATCTGAGTCTAACAGATTCTTAATAAAACATCAGGATATGGCTGGGTACAGTGGCTCACGCCTGTAATCCCATCACTTTGGGAGGCCGAGGTAGGCAGATCACCTGAGGTCAGGAGTTTGAGACCAACCTGGCCAACATGGTGAAACCCTGTCTCCCTGTCAAAAAAAAAAAAAAAATTAGCCAGGCGTGGTCGTGGGTACCTGTAATCCCAGCCACACAGGCGGCTGAGGCAGGAGAATCCCCTGAACTCAGGAGGTGGAGGTTGCAGTGAGCCTAGGTCGTGGCATTGCACTCCAGCCTGAGTGACAAGAGCGAAACTCTGTCTCAAACAACAACAACAACAAGCAAACAAGCAAACAAAAAGCATTAGGATAAGAAGTAAATGCAGTAAATGGAACTTGGAACCAAAAGCCATACAAGAAATCAATGAAACCAAAAGTTAGTTTTTTCAAACGATAAATGAGATCAATAAACTGCCAGCTAGATTAATAAGAAAAAATAAAAGACAAGATTCAAATAAGAACCAACAGAAATGACAAATGTGACTTTACAACTGAGCCCACAGACTTGCAAAGATCCTCAGAGACAATTGTGAACACCTCTATGCACACAACTAGTAAACCAAGCAGAAATGATAAGTTCTTAGAAACCGACAATCTCTCAAGATTGAACCAGGAAGAAATGAATACCTGGAACACACAAATATTGAGTTTAATTTTTGAGTCAGTAATTAAAAACCTACTCATCAAAAAAAAAAAAAAAAAAAAAAAAAAAGCCCTGGATCACATGGATTCACAGCTTAATTCTACCAGACACACACTGAGAGCTGGTACCAATTATACTAAAGCTTTTCCAAAAAATTGAGGAGGAGAGATTCCTGCCTAACTCATATGTTAAGCCAGAAACGCTGGAATACCAAAACCTGGCAAAGACACACACATACACACACGAAAACTGCAGGTCAGTATACTTGATGAACATAGATGCAAAATCCTCACCAAAATACTAGCAAACCAATACCAACAGCACATCGAAAAGTTAATTCACCATTGTCAAGTAGGCTTCATTCCAGAGATGCAAGATTGGTTCACCATACACAAATGAATAAATGTGATTTATCACATCAACAGAATTAAAAGCAAAAACCATGTAATCTTAACAGATGCAGAAAGAGCTTTTGATAAAACTCAACGTTCCTTCATGATAAAAACCTTTAAAGAACTAGACATCGAAGGAACATATCTTGAAATAAGAAGAACTAGCTGTGACAAACCCACAGCCATCATCATACTGAATGGGCAAAAACTAGAAGCATTCACCTTGAGAACTGGAGCAAGACAAGGATATCCAATCATACCACTCCTATTCAACATAATATTGAAAGAAATAGAAAGAGCAATCTACAAGTTACAGTAATAAAAAAAATCCATAGAGGAAAAGAAGTCAAATTCTCTCTCTTCATGAAAATTTGATTCAATACCTATAAAACCCTAAAGGCTCCATCAAAAGACTCCTGGAACTGATAAACCACTTCAGTACAGTTTCATGATACAAAATTAATGGATACAGATCAGTAGCATCTCTATTCATGAATCATATGCAAGGTGCCATATCAAGAACACAATCTCATTTACAATAGCCACACGCACAAAAAAATAAAAACCAATAAATACATCTAACCAAGGAGACGAAAGGTTTCTACAGGGAGAACTACAAAACATTGTTGAAAGAAGTCACAGAAGACACAAACAAATGGGAAACATTCCATGCTCATGGACTAGAAGAATCAATATCACTAAAATGGCTACATTTTCCAAAACAATGTTCAGATACAATGCCACTCCTATGAATTTACCATCCTTTTACACAAGAGTGGAAAAACTATTCTACAACTCATATGTAACCAAAAATTCACAATGGATTTGTACTTGTTATTTCTTCTGCTTGAGAATGTCTTTCTTCATGCTCACTCCCATTTTTAAATTATATCTTTTCTAAAAGGTCACCTATATCAGAGAGGTTATTCTTGACTATCCTACTTGAGACTGCCTCTATATCCTAGTCCTGCTTTATACTTCTTTAGCACACTTATTATTACCTAAGTCATGTGTTATTTGTTTACTTTTTGTCTGCATCTCCCAACTGCAATGTAAAAGCTCTGACAAAGGGCTCTGTCTCTTTTTCTGTGACTGCAGCATCTAGAACAGTATCTGACAGCTGGTGTCGCTCAATAAATTTTTGTTCAATGGCTATATTGACAAACTGATAGAGATGGTTTGTGTTCTGAGAGGCTGCCTACTGCTGTGGAGTCACATGGGGGTTATCTTCTGGACTGTAGGGCCTGAGATAAGAAATGCGGGAATGTACAAGGCTAAGAAATGTGCTGTGACAAAGGACACCAGAGACAAATCAAATGTTTGCATCAGTAGGTCTAGTAATCTGGATGTGATTGAGGACCATATGTTTGTAAGACAAAATGAATATACATGCTAAATTAAAAATAATCATTTCAAAAGAGCTATGGAATAAAGTACCACAGTCAGTGCTACTCAAACTGGGAAAATGAAGTGAAGAAATAAATCTTTATTTATATAAATATAAAAAAGAGAAATAAAGAGCATACACATAATAACATGCTTGAAATTTGTTGCTTTTGGAGAGGAATGAATTTCTATTACTCAGAAACAGCAGTGAAAACGTCTTAACAGTTTAAATTGCAAGTATCTAATCAAATGATAATTAGGAATGTAAAGTATCATGAAACACAGAATTCAGTAAATCATGGTCTTTCTTTTATTCTGCATTGCCTTATGATAATTCTTCAAAAAGCAGCGGTAGTGTGATGCAGTATGAGGAATGGGAATAAACCAGTAAAAAGCGAATTTGCCAGTCAAACCTGTGAAGAAAAGAAAATAACACTTTATCTTCCAAACTGATACTCCTGTAAATACATTTATACTCTTCCTTGCAGAAAGTATGTATTTATAGTTTTATTTACTATAATGCAGGGACCAAAATAATATTTGAGATAGAGTAGACAATTAAATGCTCATAAAGTGGGTATTGGAATAAGTAAAAATTATCATTGAGCATCTGCAACTTAAATTTAAATTTTTCTTAGGGTTTTCCATAATCATCTTATTTTATTCTCCCACTTAAATATAGCCTACACATTTCATCTATCTCCCACAAATGATATTTTAACTATATCCTCCCCTGATTAAATGTCGTCAGCAATTATCTAACGTCTGGAGGATCAAGATCAGGCTTTTTCTAATATCACACAGAGCAGGAATTCAATAAGAATAAAATGTCCCAATACATTAAAAAATATTTGAAATCTTTTGAACTATTTCAACTTTGAATTGTAGAATAGTATGCTTTTATCTCCAAAATATTGCTTTATTTTGAAGTATAATCTTTAGTATCTCATAGATTTTGGAACATTTTATGCTGTGAATATAGATAAAGAAAACTGACTTTATAAAAAGGAAATCATTACCATTTCCTATTTCCTTGAAAATTCCCATCTCCTTGTTGATGTTAGATTAGTAATTCCTATAGCAATTGCTCATTAGAGTTACTTAGGCATACAACGCAAATTTTTTATGAGTTCCCAGATGGTGGTTGTGCAGCTTCTCCAAAGATTACAGTTTAGGAAAGAAAATTTCAAATAACATCCACATACAGAGTTAGTGGCAGAGAAGCCCATGGTCACAACCATACACTTTCCAGATCAAGGGTTTCTATGTAATATCTCTCAGTAGTCTTTCCAATTCTATAAAAACTTAAGTATTATAATATGTATTTGTCGGTTAGAAAACTGAGGTTTGGGGAAGATTAGGAATATCTCAAGGTCATGAAACTAGTTGTCAGGGTCAGGATACAAATGTTAGGGATTCCCCTACCCAGAACTCAGCGTGTTAACACTAGTGAACAGAAGCTTTCCCTCAGATGCATTTTTATTTTATTTCATTTTATTTTTCATTTTACTTTAAGTTCTAGAATACATGTGCGGAACATGCAGGTTTGTTACATACGTATATGTGTGCCATGGTGGTTTGCTGCACCTATTGATCAGTCCTTTAAGTTACCTTCCCTTACCCCCTACCCTCCATCCTTGGTTTGTGTTGTCCCCTCCCTGTCTCCATGTGTTCTCACTTTTCAGCTCGCACTTATGAGTGAGAACATGCTCTGTTTCATTTCTGTTCCTGTGTGAGCTTGCTGAGAATAATGGCTTCCAGTTTCATCCATGTCCCTGCAAAGGACAGGATCTCATTCCTTTGTATGGCTGCATGGTAGTCCGTAGTGTATATGTACCACATTTTCTTTATCCAGTCTATCATTAATGGTCATTTGGGTTGGTTCCATGTATTTGCTATTGTCAATAGTGCTGCAATAAACATATGTAGGCATATGTCTTTATAGTAGAATGATCTGTGTACCTTTTGGTATATACCCAGTCATGGGATTGCTGCATCAAATGGTATTTCTGGTTCTAGATCCTTGAGGAATCACCGTACTGTCTTCCACAATGGTTGAACTAATTTACATTCTCACACACAGTGTAAAAGTGTTCTTTTCTCTCCACAGCCTCATCTGCATCTATTGCTTCTTGACTTTTTAATAATTACTATTCTGACTGGTGTGAGATGGTATCTCATTGTGGTTTTGATTTCCATTCCTCTAGTCATCAGTGATGATAAGCTTATTTTCATGTTTGTTGACCACATGAATGTCTTCTTCTGAGAACTGTCTGTTCAGGTCCTTCACCCACTGTTAGATGGGGTTGTTTGTTTTTGTCTTGTAAATTTGTTTAAGTTCCTTGTAGATTCTGAATATTAGAGCTTGACAGATGAGTGGATTGCAAAAATTTTCTGCCATTCTCTAGGTTGCCTTTTCACTCTGATGATAGTTTCTTTTGTTGTGCAGAAGCTCTTTAGTTTAATTAGATCCCATTTGTCAATTTTGGCTTTTGTTGCAATTGCTTTTGGCATTTTTTACATGAAGTCTTTGCCAATGCCTATGTCCCGAATGGTATCACCTAAGTTTTCTTCTCAGGTTTTTATGGTTTGGAGTATTACATTTAAGTCTTTAATCCATCTTGAGTTAATTTTTGTGTAAGGTGTAAGAAAGGGGTCCAGTTTCAGTTTTCTGCATATATCTACCCAGTTTTCTCAGCATCATTTATTGAATAGGAGATCCTTTCCTGATTACTTGTTTTTGTCAGGTTTGTTGAATATCAGATGGCAAGCAGAGACCCAAATCATGAATGAACTCCCATTCACAATTGCTACCAAGAGAATAAAATACCTAGAAATACAGGTAATAAAGGATGTGAAGGACTTCTTCAAGGAGAACTACAAACTGCTGCTCAAGGAAATAAGAAAGGACACAAACAAATGGAAAAACATTCCATTCTCATGGATAAGAAGAATCATTATCATGAAAACAGCCATACTGACCAAAGTAATTAACAGATTCAATGCTATTCCCATCAAACAACCATTAACATTTTTCACAGAATTAGAAATAACTACTTTAAATTTCATATAGATCCAAAGAAGAGCTCATATACCCAAGACAACGGTAAGCAAAAGAACAAAGCTCAAGCCATCACGCTACCTGACTTCAAACTATACTACAAGGCTATAGTTACCAAAATAGCATGGTACTGGTACCAAAGCAGACATATAGACCAATGGAACAGAACAGAGACCTCAGAAATAACACCACACATCTACAGTTTCAGAAGCATTTATATAAATCAGCACACTTGAAGGAGCTAACCCATGCTACGTTTCTTAAACTGGAATGGTTGTTGGCTTAATGGCTTTTGTTTTGTTTTGTTTTTTCTTGTTTTAACTGTCAGTGTTGATACTTCTTGAAAGAAAAGTAACTAGAGTCAGCTTACCTTTATAATCATGCCCCAAGATTACTGACGATATCAATTGTAATACAGATAATTTGATTTGTAGCCTCCATATGATGGAAATTCTCAATGTGAATGATGCTTTTTCTGTATACACACAAAAGGAGATAGAGAAAATGACAGTACAGGTGTTTCTCAAAAACTGTCATTAAAAGCTTAGATTGTTAAATGTTAAGACCTTTTATTTTATCTACATAAATGTTTTCAAACTTTTACAGTTTTCTTTTTTATCAGAAAAATGTTTAAAAGTAGGTAAAAATGAAGCATTTACTGTTTGTTGATATTTTTGTGACAATAGTACAGGTGGAAACACTGATTATAGGTAACCTCTCTAACCAGGGTTTAAATCTTCTTTAAAATATTACCTCCAAGCTACTATTTTGCTAACTATTGAGTATTATGGAAAGGATTAGGTTACTGTTTCCAGCTTAGGTGGTGCTTCTTAATCTCATTCTTTTAATGATCTTACTTTCTTTTACAATGCCTACATTCTTTCATACCCACTGCTCTTAACACAATAAGTCCTCATCCTTTTTTATGCATCTTTTTACTTGGTGCATTTTTAACGTGCATACTTGCTATGTCAGTAAGGAGAACTTTTGAACCCAGATTCATATTGATATTACAGGTCAAAATAATATGAGACTTTATATACATACAGTGAGAAAAATGTTAGAAAAATACAATTTTCTGTCTAATTTAGCACAGTTTAATTTAAAGACTGTATCATCCTCAAAAATTAAGAAGGTAGAAACTTACCACATTACATGAGTAGACTCTATGCTTCATTAAGCATATGTTATACTTAATAGAATTAGGATTTCAACTATTCTTTAGGTCAGTGTAATTATTTACAGGACAAAGATAAGTTCTCAGAGAATAATTGACTTATTTCAGGTGGAACTGAGTTTCTATTGAAATACTGTTAGGACACAAGATATTTGTGACTTTTTGCCTTTGCATCATAAATAAAAGAAATCAATGTGCACTTTAGCAATTAATGATTTACATATATTTGAGAGACAACTATTGATTCTTCTAGGAGAATAAATAGAGAAGAAAACTTATTCAGAGGGCATATTATCAGAAGAACACTTACATGGAATTTTCTTCTATGCCCATGATGTTTCTGTGAAATGAAAAGATTAAAAATTGAATATATGATCAATTATCAAGTTTTCCAGTAAATGAAAAGTCTTACCTCTTTATGTGAATCAGCTCTCTTGGAAAAAAAGAAAATGAAAAAATAATTAATATTTTAATTTTATAATTCAAGAGAAAGTATAAATATTGACTTAGCCACAATTATGATTAAACCAAATGGAGGCATGCTTTGGTTGATGACACACTAAATTAGTTATTTTAGCTTTATGACATCTTTAAAATGAGTGAAGGGTAAACTCTATAATTATTGTGCTATATTCAAATATTAACTCATTTTGGTTTATATATCCTTTTTATGTAAGGCAGGAAAAGTCTATCACTGATGAATAAGAGAGTGGAAACTGACTAATGAAACACTGGATTGTTTTTTATATGAATATGTTCTATGTAGCTCAAAAGCTACCAACATACGAATATTTTATTTGCTAATAGAGACAGGCATTATACTTTTCTCTGTTCTTCTTATATGTTTATTTTTCCACTTCTATCCTTTTATAATAAAATAATGTGATAAACTGTGATATCATAACCAATTCAGTTTTCAAAACATTCATTAGAATTTAGTGGATAGTTTGGAGTATTATTATTCTTTTGTGACCAATTTTCTATTAACTTCATAGAAAGAGGAGGAGGAGGAGGAAGAGAACGTGGAAGTAGAGAAGCAGAAAGAGTTCCAGAGAGGTCAAGTGCTTTTTCTACTAATACACAGTAGTAAATGACAATACGAGCTGGGAACCCATGACACTTAATAAATACAGAGATTTGTTTTATGGTTGAAAATAAGCAGCTTTATTTTAAGAAGAATTAAACAATTCTATGCTAACTTTAACAGTTAGATTGTGCAAGAAACGACTTGAAAATTCATATTTTGACACCCTGTAATACTTGGGTTCCATTTAAGTGCACCTTGTTCTTTCCTCAGATTTCTAACTTCAGATGGTCTACAGCTTTTCATACTTAAAGATATCTTCACAGTTCTCAGTCCCACATATTTAAAAAGCTTGCTAAATTTTCTTTTACTTTTACATTAAAGTAATTGTACTTGAGTGTTTGCAGGTACGTAATGAATATCTATTCCAAGTCCTTAAAGAACTTACGTAAGTTAATTCAAAGAAACTCTTTATATGGAAATATTAAAGCTTATAGAGCTGTTTTGAGGTCAACATGAGTATATGCAGAACACAAGGAATAAGAGACACTTGGGATAAGTACTGAGAATGAATGTATTCTTTAAAATTTCCAGATATACTTACAGTCATGGAAATCATGAGAGCCAAGATTAAAGCAAAGACAAGAAACTTCATAGTTGGCTGAGTCCTATAAAATCATACAAGAAAAATCAGTAATCATATTCTTTCTTGCATTCATTCATCAGACTTCTGTTGATGACACTGTGCTTCAAAGCAGTGGGAGACATGCTCTGTTTTCCAGGCTGGAGTGCAGGGGCATGAGGACAGATCACTGAAGCCTGGACCACCTGGGCTCAAACCATCCTCCCAATTAGCCTCCTTAGTTCCACTTGTAGCTGGAACTACAAGTGTGTGCCAACATGCCCAGTGAATTTTTTCTATTTTTGGTAGAGAATGTTTTTAATCTCAATATATTGCCCAGGCTGTTCTGAAACTCCTGGGCTCTAGGAGTTTCTAGTTGTTCTGAAACTCCTGGGCTCTAGTTTCTTCCTGCCTTGTCCTTTCAAAATGCTTGGATTACATGTGTGAGCCCCAGGCATGGTCTCCTGAATTGATAAGTAAATGTGAGTGCTCTGATTTGGAAATATTAATATGCTAATGAAACACACAAATGGACATCTTAAACAAACCAAGAGGACGGGAGTAAGAAGGTTACAAAGAAAGGCAAACTTGAGTTGGATAATATGGAATGACTAAAGGGAGGTGTTGGGAGCCTATAAAGAAATAAAATGGAGAGGAAAGCATGTTAAAATTGCAAACAGTTTAGCATGTAGGGAGGACAAAACTGGAGGAAAGATGACCACTTAGGTTCTTGTGTCATTACAGGGGACTTATATAATGACATTAAGAATGGTAATTAAGGTACAGTGTAAAGAGATATTTGGAAAGTAGAATAACAAGCAGTGGGGACTTGCTTTATAATATAATAAATCTGAATATGAGCCAGATTTCTATTAGAGAATAGCATAGATGGTGTAAACCTGAAATTAGAACATTAATGATACTGGTTAGAGAAAAATAAAATGAAGAGAATTCACAGGGAATATGTTTGTAGCGACTTTGAGAAGTTGAACCGGTGAAGATTATTTAACATTTCAAATAATATTATTCAACAAAGTTAGCCTCATCTGGGACTCTGATATGTTTTATAATTATGTATATGGAAGTGAATCCAGTTACTTTGCAGATGTAAAAAGGTATAGCAGATTACTTATTTCTAAATTATAAATAGGTAAACAAAAGCATTTCCATTGGAAAATACAATTACCACAAGACTTAGAATTACATGACATTTTTAGCTGTTAATTGTAGCTATAAAGTAATTCATTAATAGGTAATTTAAATATTTTTTTCTAATCTCTCTTACCTGTCACTTGTGGTAGAACATTACAGTAACATTTTTCATCTAATTATAATAAAATGTCCTACCCTTAAAGAGCCCTACATCTCTATCACGGAAAGCAGAACCCATGATTTATGGCATTTACCATATTATTTATTCATTAATTTTGCTTCACTCATTTAAATGGAAACTTCTACTATAGGACTAACTATAAAAATTATGTATTTCTTGAAGTTTTTCTATTACCTAATATATAAATCCTACTACAACTCATTTTATGAAACAAAAGGCATGAGAATTTTACTGTCGTTTATGGCTGTCAATTCTGTTGCAAGTACAAAATAAAAAAAAGTTCTAAGAAATTGGTCTTCTTTTACTAACACATAAATTAACAGATGAATGAACATAGATAATCAATATATAATTAATGGTTTTGAAAAACATATTTCCCAAGTAACACAATAATACAATAATAAAAATCTGGAACAGTAAACTCTTTCTTTTCTGCCATAACACAAATGAATGAAAATGAGTTAAATAAATTAGTAAGATTGAGATGACTAACTCTTATACAGTATATGCTTTGCATTATAACAGAACTGTTTTAAATGATGGGAAGGTCAATAGAAAAGTAATAAAATAGTTTCCTTTAAGAAGACAGTAAATTTTTAAAGATAAACTTTAATAATAATACGTTTGCCAAGAGAGAATTTATCAGTATCTTCTTGTAAAATTTGAAATTCTACTTTAAGTTAAATGTAGAATTAATAATTAAGAAAGTAGATACCAGGTATCTAGGCAAGGAAATAAAAAGAGTCCATTGAGGTCCCACCATCAGAGAGGATGTCATACATTGCCGTATTCCACATTAGTTACTTTGCATGATTATTGTTGGTGTTAATTCAT